>NC_070581.1:34923104-35155604 GCF_027409825.1 Scomber japonicus | reverse complement strand
CCGTAGACGGCTCCTCTAGCTGTAGCGCTATGCTTTGAAGTGGCCTCCTGCAGTAAACCTACCGCGCTGATGGAAAGTAAGAGAGCTACTGGACTTTTGAACGGCTTGTTTAACTTTAAAACACTTCCAGACGCTTCAGTTGACAAGTCAAAAGTAAAATGCAACCTGTGTCAAACGGAGTTTAACTACCACCGGAGTACGTGGAGTTTGAGTTAGCACCTCCACGCTAAACACCCAGGTGCAGCCAAGCTAGCCTCAGCTCCACCAAAGGACCATTTTGGAGTGTGGGAGTCGCAGCAGAGCCGTGATTGATTCCCAGTTAAGACACTCTGGTAAGAAATGCTTTACATTATGGGCTTAAAACTGCCTTCAAATGGAAAATAACAGGATTTTAAACATGCTATTCAAAACGCCATTAATCGCGATTAACTATGGAACTGCGATTAATCTCGATTAAACAAATTAATCGTTTGACAGCCCTAGTTTTTTTTTTATTATTAGACACGAAAATATATAAAAAATGGTGCAGATGTGTGATTCTGCAGACTTTACAGACAACGATTTTGTGATGCAAATATTTTACTCTTTTGAACACATCTTGTTTCTCGAAGCTTTATCTTTGTGACCCCAGAAACTCGCCGGAACTACTTTATTCAACTCCGACAGCCAAAGAGCCAGAACTCTGCTCACAGGAAGCAGCGGGGGGAAATCACAGCTGATGGTGATGATGTCATAAAACACAAACTACCCCTTTAACATTAAAGTTCCTTCTCAGATCATTTTAAGTCCATTTTCAGGAGCTTTTTATCACATCTGAAGGTTTTCATCAGTGAATGGAGCGAGTTCAGTCATCGTGTTCAATACTGATGAAGACCATGATGAAGACCATGAGCTCAGTTAAAAGCTGAGTAAAGATAAAGACGTTTTGTTTCTGATCAGCTGTAAAAGGATCAGCTGATTGACTGACTGGTGGAGGTCTTACCCACTAAGCATCGTTATTGTGTAGTAACGTAACAAGCTGGTGTCTGATGTGTAGCGTTAGCAGTTAGCACGTCTCTTCTGATCAATGAGGCTGATAATCACTGTAGTTATAACACGTGATATTACGCTGCTGCTCACCTGTAACCATAGTAACCAGTTCATGATGGTTTACAGTGGAGAAATATAGACGCATATTGACAAGCATGTTGACTACAGCAGTAGGAGTAACCCCCCCCATCCCCCCCACCCCCCTCACCCCTCCATAATCCAAACACACACACAGCAACATGAGGAACGTCACACAAACCGACACTCTGACGACGTTTGAAGAGTCTCATTCAACGATCTGCAGAAACACAAACAGGAAGTCAACTTACACACAGGAAACAGAATCAGATGGAAGGTAACTGATTATTCTCCTGAGCGTGACTCACCATGGCAACCTTGCTGCTCTGCTGACGCGTTCGGATACGCAGCTTGGTGACGGTGGACTCGGCGACGTCGGCTCTCTCCTCGGCGTCGTCCAGCTCGTGTTGAATCTTCCTGAAGCGCACCGAGCCGCAGCTCACCTGCTCCTCCTGGTGGACACACACAGCAACCAAGGTTTTTATAGTTTTGAAGTTTTTATTTTTATTTAGTTTTTTAGTTTGCTTTTTTTATTTCAGTTTAGTTTTAGTGAGTTCAACAAGTGATTTAGTAGTTTTAGTTTAGTATTTATTTAGTTTTAGTTTTTCAGGTATTAAGAGAAAGCCTTGACTTGTAGAAGCTGAAAAGGATGAAAGAATGTGTGACACCAAATATAGTTTATCATATCATTTATAAGTCCTTTTAATTTCATTCTTTAACCACGAAGCATAGCGGCTGCTGCAGGACAGGAAGTCATCGAGGGAGAAAACGAAACAACTAAAACAAAGCTGAATTTATCTGCAATTCAGTTTAGTTTTAGTTAGTTTTTATTTTAATTTTCAGTTAACTAAATTATTTTTTCATTGCTAGTTTTAGTTTTAGTGAACTATAATAACCCTGGCAGCAACAACAGGACTTCTGATGCAAACTTTGTGAGGTTTTATTTTCCTAATTTTCTCATTAAAATAAAACATACCACCAAATAGCAGCATGTACAGCGCCCCCTACAGGTCATATGTGGAAATTGATGCAAACAGAATAATAAAGCTGCAGCCTGTTGAAGCTCCTGCTCTGTGATCATCTTTACTGACTGTTCATCATATAACTGATATAACTTTCTCATTATTCAGTTCCTGTTATCAGCTGATCGTCTCACTGGGGCAGAACCAGTAAAGCCCATTTCAACTTTACTATAATAAACCATCTGTTTACAGAAGAGATGAACATGACGATGTCTTCAGAAAACAATCTCAGCTTCATAAGTGCAGCTGTTAGTTTCAGTCATTAACCCTTTATTGGGCAAATAATTATATTTGGTAACTTCTGTAAATATCCCAAAATATCCTTCCTTCATTCCTTCCTTCTTTCCTTTCCTTCCTCCCTGCCTTCTTTCTTCCCTTCCTCTTTTCCTTTCTCCCTCCCTCGTTCCTTATTTCCTCCGTCCTTCCTTCCTTCCTTCCATCTGTCCTTCCTCCCTCCCTCCTTCTCTCCTCCCTTCCTTCTTTCCTTCCTCCATCCCCCTTTCTTCTTCCTTCCTTCCTTCTTTCTTCCCTTCCTCCCTCCATCCTTCTCTCTTTCTTTCCTCCCCCCTACCTTCCTTCCTTCCTTTCAATGAGTGTCCTATAAAGGGTTTCACATTAGATAACTCGTCCCTAACATGCACAAAACCTTTGCAGCCAGGTCTGTCAGTTCGGGGTTACCATGGTAACAGACACTGACAAACTGTGTCCAAGCCCAGCGAGGTGACTTTGTCTTTGAAACCTGAATCAGTTATCTCAAGTCGAGCGTTCCTGAATGAACGGTGAGTGAAAATAAATGAGAATATCAAGTTATCCAGTGAGCCGTCTCTATACAAGTCAATGGAGAAGTAACTTAGAGCTGCATTCTCTCAAAAGGCCACCAGGGGGCGACCGTCTCTATACAAGTCAATGGAGAAGTAACTTAGAGCTGCATTCTATCAAAAGGCCACCAGGGGGCGACCGTCTCTATACAAGTCAATGGAGAAGTAACTTAGAGCTGCATTCTATCAAAAGGCCACCAGGGGGCGACCGTCTCTATACAAGTCAATGGAGAAGTAACTTAGAGCTGCATTCTATCAAAAGGCCACCAGGGGGCGACCGTCTCTATACAAGTCAATGGAGAATTCACCAACTTCTCACTTGATTTCTAACCTCAGTAAACGTTTTCAAAATGTGTTTATGGTCTCAATCGCTAGTTTAAAGCCTTCTTCAATGCAGTATGATGTTCATTTGGGACATTTTGGCCTCCCTGATTTTATATGTGATGATAAAGCAGGGTATGCATTAGGGCGTGGCTACGTCCTGATTGACAGGTTGATTGACCAATGTCCTCGAGATCCAGCCCTCGTAACCATAGCAACCTCCCCGCCCCACCCATGGCCATATAAGTAGAATCCGTGTTTTTATTTTTCCCAGCATGCACCTGAAATGTTCAAGATGGCGCTGCCTAGATTAGAAACTATTGGCTTCCGAGCAGCAGTCCACAAACCAATGGGTGACGTCACAGATGTTACGTCTGTTTCTTTTATACAGTCTGTGCGTTCATACACTGTTGGCATAGCAACAGGAGCAACTTTGGGTTAAGTGTCGACGAGCGATAACTAGTAAGAGAAGAAGAACTCACAGCGCTCTCAGCTTGTCTCTTGTAGGTTTTCACTTTGGTCTGAAGCTTATCGATCAGCTCCTGCATCCTCAGCAGAGTCTTCTTGTCCTCCTCCGACTGCGAGAACACACACACACACACACACACACACACACACACACACACACACACACACACACAGAGAGAGAAGCGATAAATGAGACGTGGAACCGAGGGAACCGGTACGATGGGGATGAACGTGATCAGACCTGGTACGTCAGCTCTTTGACTCTCCGCTCGTAGCGACGGACTCCTTTCTGATACTCCTCACTCTTCTTCTGCTCCACCATCAGCTCCGTCTGCAGGTTCCTCACCTACACACACACACACACACACACACAGACACACACAGACAGACACAGACAGACACACACACACACACACACACACATACAGACACACACAGACACACACACACACACACAGACACACAGACACACAAACACACACACACCCTGCTCAATTAATCGAAATTTGATCGTGATTACGATTTAGGGGCAAAACGATCTCAAAACTAATAAAATCGAGGGGAAACGATTTTTAATAATAATGAGATAGCGCTCATTAACAAAAGGTTTTATTTTGAAAAGCACAGACAGGAAGTGGCGGCAGCTCCGTTAGTCTGACAGAAGCTGAAACACACGGTGAAATGTTTCAGAGTTTCCAGCCTGATGCTGAGTTTACTGACTAATTATTAAAAATCAGGAAGTGATGTGTGAGCTGTCGTCATGGTAACCAGCTCAGCTCTAATATCTCTGCTCATGTTCTCCTTTCCTCGTACTAACAGAGTGGATTCAACAGGAAGTTCTGGATTCTGGACTTTAAATGAAGGTGAAGAACAACAAAGGAACGTGTACATGAATAGTTTCTTTAACAGTGTTGGTCTGTCGTCGTGGAAACGCCTGGTTGACAGAGTGATGATGTAATCTGTGACTCACCGTAGTCTCCAGTTTATGAAGCTGCTTCTTTCCTCCCTTCAGAGCCGTCTGCTCCGTCTCATCCAGTTTGACCTGCAGCTCTGTGAGAGACGCTCAGTCAGCAGCAGCTCAGCACTCACTCACTCATCCATCCATCCATCCATCCATATCATCATCATCATCATCATCATCATCATCATCATCAACCATCATTCATTCATCCATCATCATCATCATCATCATCATCCGTCAGCAGCAGCTCAGCATCCATTCACTCATTCATTCATTCATTCTCATCATCATCATCATCATCATCATCATCATCCGTCAGCAGCAGCTCAGCATTCATTCACTCATTCATTCATTCATCCATCATCATCATCATCATCATCATCAGCCAATCACATCATTCATCATCCTCCATCAGCCAATCATCACCTTTCACTGTGGACTCCATGTTCTTCTTCATCCTCTCCAACACGGTGCTGCTGTCCTGCTCCTTCTTCAGCTCCTCCGCCATCAGAGCCGCCTGGTGACACACACACACACACACACAGGTCAGAGATCACAGGTCAGGGTTCAGAGGTGTCAGGGTTGAGAGGTCAGAGATCAGGGTTCAGGACTCACATCAGTGATGGCCTTCTTGGCTTTCTCCTCAGCGCTGAGACTCTCCTGCACGGCTTCGTCCACTTCTCCTGTCAGCAGAGAAAGATCCGCCTCCAACTTCCTCTTCTGGTTCAACACACCAACGTACTGCCACACAGGAAGCAGTCAGTCAATGTGTGTGTGTACGTACCTGTGTGTGTATGTGTGTGTGTACGTACCTATGAGTGGATGTGTGTGTGTGTGTGTGTGTACCTGTGTGTGTATATATGTGTGTACCTGTGTGTGTGTGTGTGTGTGTGTGAGTGTGTGTGTGTACCTGTGTGTGTGTGTGTGTGTGTGTGTGTATGTGTACCTGTGTGTATATGTGTGTACCTGTGTGTTGAGCAGATTAAGCCTCTCTGTAACCTCCTCCAGCTCGTGTTCGGCTGTCCTGCGGTTGCGGTCGCTCGTCTCCAGAACTCCTCGGAGCTCCAGATCTTCTGCATCGAGCAGCGAGCAGCGTCGCTCCACCAGCACCAGCTGCTCTCTCAGCTGATTGGTCAGCTCCACCTTATCCTCCAGATCCACCTGCTGCTCCTTCACCTGCAGCAGCACCAACATGGTCACACCTCCACGGTAGATTTGGGTTAGGGACCATATGTGTAAAAGATAATACTACTGACCTGGAGGAAGGGTGTGTGATTAAAGTTTCTCCTTATTGTTAAACACAACTGAAGAGTAAAGTTAGATCAGTTCTTCCACGGCAGCGTAAAGCTTTTATTCTCTTAAATTTATGACTTTATTCTCAGAAAAGTTTTTTCTTGAAATATTACCCCCCCTCCTTCAGGTCAGTATTATCATTTTTTTTACATAACGTTATTTCTGGACTATTAAGCGCACCTAAATATAAGCCGCACCCACTGAATGTTTAAAAATGTTTATTTATTTTGAACATAACTATGCCGCACATGTCTATAAGCTGCAGGTGCTTCATTAAAACAAAAGGAACTTTACACAGGTGTTAAACCGATGGTTCAGCGTAATCTCGGCCTAGCGTCACCATGAGGTCTATCTAATATAAAGTAGTGGAGTTAGAGCCATCAGCTGAATGTCTTAGCACAGGCGCTAACGGGACCACCAGGCGCTAACGGGCCCACCAGGCGCTAACGGGCCCACCAGTGTATCTGGATTGTTATCAAACTTCTACAGTAGTACAAATAGGCTCTTTACTCATAAATCTTTGCATTGGACAGTTTGTAAGTCCACCAGGAGTTTATTAAAATAACACTTACCTGATGGATTTTACTCTGCTGCTAAAGCTAACGCTGGAAGCGTCATTGTTTTAGCCGCGAGGCTCAAAGCGTGGGAACAAAGTCGCGGCTTATAGTCCGGAAATTACGGTATATGGCACATACATACATATGTTAAACACCGTTGTACAAACTCTTTGTAAATCTCTGGTTTTAAGGTAACTAAGCTATTCTCCAGGTAAACTGACCCATTCTGCTCCGTTTACAGGTGACATGGTCTCTTTGTGCCGCCACCCTGAGCCCCTCCATGTGTGAGTGGGAGACCCCTCACCTGTGTCTGCAGATGTCTGATGATCCTCTGGCTCTCGGCCGCCTGCTTGTTGCCGTACGCCAGCTGAATCTCCATCTCGTTCAGGTCGGACTCCATCTTCTTCCTCAGGCGAACCGCCTCACTGCGACTGCGGACTTCTGCCTCCAGACTGGCCTGCATGGTCTCCAGAGAGCGCTGGTGGCTCCGCCTGGTGGACACCACCGGTAACAACGCTTCATATTTTTGTATATTTGGTGTTGAATTAATTATGTTGCTACGATCTTTAAAGCTCTCACTCACTTTTTTCCAGCAAAAAAGTTTTCCAGTTTTCAGCTGTTTTAATGTGATTCAATATTTTCTTTGTCAAACATCAGAGTAAACTAAATATTTGGATTTTGGACAATACATCACATTTGAGACTGTAATTTTAATTGTAATTGAGAAAATCAATCAATCAAATCTTTATAAAGCACCAAATCACCACAAAAGTCATCTCAAGGCTCTTTACACACAGAGCAGGTCTAAACTCTTAAATTAAGAGACCAAACATTTCTCCATGAGCAGCGTTTGGCGACAGGAAGATAATCAGCAGGTGTAGTTTGCTGGTACATGGGCTAGGGTTATATTGTGTGTATATTTGGTACCTGAGGTTGTCGATCTCTTCATCTTTCTCAGCGATCTTGCGGTCGATCTCGATCCGTATCTGCTGCAGCTCCATCTGAAATTTCAAGGTCTTGCTCTCCTCCTGCTCCAGCGTTCCCTGATTGGAGAAGAGTCAGCAGGTTGGTGTTTGATTACGAACCCAGCAGGTAGCAGGTATCCACCAGCAGGTATCCACCAGCAGGTATCTACCAGCAGGTATCTACCAGCAGGTATCTACCAGCAGGTATCTAACAGCAGGTATCTACCAGCAGGTATCTACAGCAGGTATCTAACAGCAGGTATCTACAGCAGGTATCTAACAGCAGGTATCTAACAGCAGGTATCTACAGCAGGTATCTAACAGCAGGTATCTACCAGCAGGTATCTACAGCAGGTATCTAACAGCAGGTATCTACAGCAGGTATCTAACAGCAGGTATCTACCAGCAGGTATCTACAGCAGGTATCTAACAGCAGGTATCTACAGCAGGTATCTACCAGCAGGTATCTACAGCAGGTATCTAACAGCAGGTATCTACAGCAGGTATCTAACAGCAGGTATCTAACAGCAGGCATCTAACAGCAGGTATCTACAGCAGGTATCTACAGCAGGTATCTACAGCAGGTATCTAACAGCAGGTATCTACAGCAGGCATCTAACAGCAGGTATCTAACAGCAGGTATCTACAGCAGGCATCTAACAGCAGGTATCTAACAGCAGGTATCTACAGCAGGTATCTAACAGCAGGTATCTAACAGCAGGTATCTAACAGCAGGTATCTAACAGCAGGTATCTACCAGCAGGTATCAGGTATCTACCAGCAGGTATCTAACAGCAGGTATCTACCAGCAGGTATCTAACAGCAGGTATCTACCAGCAGGTATCTACAGCAGGTATCTAACAGCAGGTATCCAACAGCAGGTATCTAACAGCAGGTATCTACCAGCAGGTATCTAACAGCAGGTATCTACCAGCAGGTCAGCAGTTACCTCGGCCTCCTCCAGAGCTGCTCTGATGTCACTCTTCTCCATGTCCAGGATCTTCTTTATCCTCTCCAGCTCATGGATGGTCTTCCCTTCCAGACTGATCTGCTCCGTCAGGTCCACGATCTCCTCTGGAATCAAACGTCAAACAACCAGTCAGCCAATCAGCAGCTGCGTCCTGTAGTCACACTGTGAACTATCAGCACCTTGAAGCAGGCCTGGGCAATTAATCAAAACCGACATTTAGAAACTCGAATCGACTTAATCTTGCTCATGTCAATTAATGGTGGTGTTCACTGTTGCCATGACAGCAAAGGTTGCATATCTTTAAGGAATTTGATCATTTGAACCCAAACATGATCTTTATATAGTTCTAACCAAGTAAACTAGACATTAACCACAGCTTAGTCACACCTTAAAACATCTTTATTTTACCCTAAAGATACTTGTGTGTGAGGGCAGCAGTGGAAACTAAAGAAACTGTGAAAATACATCATTGAGTCTGGTTCTGAGGGTTCTTCCTGTTAAAAGATGTTCTCCCACTCTGAGTCTGGTTCTGAGGGTTCTTCCTGTTAAAAGATGTTCTCCCACTCTGAGTCTGGTTCTGAGGGTTCTTCCTGTTAAAAGATGTTCTCCCACTCTGAGTCTGGTTCTGAGGGTTCTTCCTGTTAAAAGATGTTCTCCCACTCTGAGTCTGGTTCTGAGGGTTCTTCCTGTTAAAAGATGTTCTCCCACTCTGAGTCTGGTTCTGAGGGTTCTTCCTGTTGAATGTTGGGTCTCTTTAAATGAAACCTGAAGAGTTTGGTTTAGACCTGCTCTATGTGGAAAGAGCCTTCACATGACTCTGTTGTGATTTGGAGCTTTATAAATAAAGATTGATTGATGATTGCATTGTTCATCCAGGGTGGAGATAATTGTTCATTAATCGTAATCGAGGTTAAAAGTTCAATTAATGGTGATTCTGAATTTTGCCACAATGGCCCAGCTCTACCTTGAAGGTTCTTGTTCTCCCGTTTGACCGTCTCCAGGTGGTCCAGAGCTTCTTCGTAGAGGTTCTTCAGTCTGAAGAGATCAGTGCTCAGACTGCGAGACTCTCTCTGCGTCGCCTCCAGGTCGGACTGACTGTCCTCAAACTTCAGCTTCCACTCGCTCAACAGCTGCGTCACACAAACCGAAGCACACAGACGGAGAGGAGAGTGAGGTATCTGACCGGGATTCTGTTCGAGGGTCTCACACACAGAGACAAACTGACCTTATCGAAACTGCGCTGCTTCTTATCCAGAGCCAGCGCCGCAGCGTTGGAGCGCTCCAGCTCCACCATCAGATCCTCGATCTCAGTCTGCAGACGCTGTTTGGTTTTCTCCAGCGAGGAACATCTGGCCTGAGACGCCTCCAGAGCTTCCTCAAAGCTCTGCAGTTTAACCACCAACTTCTTCCTGCAAGCAGCAGCGTCACCGTGGAGACACACAACACAAAAACTATTAACCAGGAACACAAGAGACTTTGGGTTCAAGTTATGAAGGGAAGTTACTACCATTTTTATTTTCCATCATATATTCATTAATGTTTCTGTTTCTTTCCTCTTTCTTTTCTAACATTGTTTATTATTTATTTTAGGTTCATTTTAATGTGAAGTTATTTTTACTTTGATCTGTGCCATACAAATAAAGTTATTATCATTATCATCATTATTATTAGGGCCCGAGCGCTGACCAGCGAAGCCCTATTGTATCTGTAAACCGACATGCATGGGGGGGCGATGGCCTGTTCATCGCTGCTTGCAGCTTTAATTATTATCATAAATCATTTTTCAGCTTCTTAAATGTGAATATTCTCTGGTTTCTGGTGTCTTTATAAAAATTAACTGACTATCTTTAGCCCATGATCTAACCCATAAAGACTTGTAATGTGTGTGATCAGAGTGTCTTACTTGGCGTCTTCGAGCTCTTCGATCCGCAGTACAGCGTCGGTCTCGTACTTCGTCCTCCACTGAGCCAGCTGACTGTTAGTGGAGGACAGCGCTCTCTGCAGCTCAGCTTTAGCTTCCTGCTCCTCCTCCAGCTGCTCGCCTAGCAGAGCGCGGTCATGACGGGAAGCCTGCAAAGCATGAGCCAACGACACACGGGCCTGACACACGCACACACACACAGACACACACACACACACACACACATATAGAGACAGACACACACAGACACACATACAGACACACACACACACACAGAGACACACACACAGAGACACACACAGACACATACACACAAACAGACAGACACACACACAGACACATTTGTTTTTAAAGCATTTTTGAGGTCGATAAATCAATTAGCTACAAACTTCTACATTACTTCAGTAACTAATCATTTTAAGTCACTTTAAGAAAAAATAAAGTCCAATTTCTCAGATTTCAGCTTCTGAAATGTGAATATTTAAGAATGTGAGGGCTGCTGAGATGATTAATGGGAAAGAAGAAAAAACAAAGTTCTGATTCACAAATGTGTTTTCAGTTTTTGGACTTTTTCTCGCATCTTTGATTTTTGCTGAAATATTGGATCATTTGAACATTTATTGAAATGAAAGCATGTGAGAAGTTTAGAGGGAAGAATCAGTATTTGGTGGAGCTGTTAACAACTCATAGACATCTGAACTGTGAGCCGACTACACACTGCTGACTGGTTTCATCTTTAACAATGTGTTGGATTTTAAAAGCTTGTTATATTTTCCATTGTGTTAAATAAACTCGTTGTGTGACGTTGTGTCAGCGTTGTGTTAACGTTACTTTGCTGTCTTCCTCCAGCTGCTTCTTCAGATCTTCGATGTTCTGGCTCAGTCCGGTCTTGGAGCGCTGCAGCTGAGCGTTCAGAACGTCTCGCTCCTCCAAACGCCGGCTGTACTCAGCTGGAAGAGACGAAGACGAAGACGAGGATGAGGAGACAGAAGAATTTAAGATTCATCTTCACGTGTCAGATTAACAGACTGATGCTTCATCTTCTAACATACTGATTTATTAAAAAGGCTCTTTGTAACATGTGATGATGATGATGATGATGATGATATATTGTACCAGTCTCTGTGACAGCTCGGGCTTTCTGAGCAGACATCTCGTTCAGTTGTCTCTGCAGCTCGTCGGCTCTGACTCTGCTCTCAGTCAGCTGGTCCTCATAAACCCTGCTCATCTTCTCCACAGCAGTCTACACACACACACACACACACACACACACACACACACACACACACACACACACACACACACACACACACACACACGACCTCTGTGAACACTATTATTATGATGATTATTTTTTTGTGATTAACATTTTTTATTTTCATTAGTGTGTTTTTATTTTTCCCCAGCATGCACCTGAAATTTTCAAGATGCCTAGATTAGAAACTATTGGCTTCCGAGCAGCAGTCCACAAACCAATGGGTGACGTCACGGATGTTACGTCCATTTCTATACAGTCTGTGGTTTTGATATGTTTATCCTGTCAGAACTGAATGATGGGCTAAATGGCATTTGTATCTCAGACAGGATGATGATGAATGTATTTGTTGCACCTTGGCTCTGGACAGCTGCTCCACGTTAGCAGCCATGTCTTCGGCCTCCAGCATGAACTCCGTCTTTTCCTTCTCCAGCTTCTGCTTGGCTCTCTGCAGAGTGTCGATCTGCTCGCTGAGCTCCGTCACCACGTCAGAGTGCTTCTTCCTCAGAGTGGCGGCCGTCGCCTCGTGGTGAAGCCCTGCCTCCTCCAGCTCCCGCCGCATCTTCAGGAAGTCCGCCTCACGCTTCCTGTTTCATATCAAGGTAAGTTACAGTTTGGAGTCGATAAAGACCTTCAGATAAGGTGTGATCTGCTGCAGTGCTATAAATATATTAACCCTTAAACAGCCAGGAAATTATTATTTTATTTATACTAGTTATCTCATTAGCACCTATAAATTACACATTTCCACTAATAATTTTAAAACTATTTTGTATACTTTGGATTCAATTAGTTGTATCTCCACTAGGAAACATTAAAAACATGTATATATGCGTTTATCCTGGTGCAAATTGCCTGTTTAAGGGTTAATAACTTATATTCAGTATATTTTCATACATATTGTAGGAGCTAAAATCTGTTTATATTTGCTTCAGCTGCAGTATTGCGTCACATGGGTGTGGTTTCACTTGGGAGGTGGCGGGAGTTTTAGACAAAGGGAGTTAAATAGAGCTCTGATATTTTCTGTCATCATATTCTCACAGTCGGATCACATCAGGGTTTTTATATGTTTGAGGAACAGCTGCTTGTCATTCAAATAAACTGCAGTAAAAACCTCATCAGGACTTCAGTATGATTTGTGGATGTGTCACTACGGATATTTTTAGCTGTTTGAAGTTGAAGAACCTCTGAAACTTAACCTCATTCTTTAACTTAATCCATTTATTATGAATTCTTCTGCAGTTAATGAAGCTTCAACTCTGATTAGTTTTTCACAGAGGTTCAAACTTTAGTACAAAAATCACAAAAAGAAAGGAAGTTTGTGTTTCTTCTTGGCAATAAATCGGTTGGAAAGTCTGTTTATTATCCCTTTTAAATGGATCCACATTTATTGGTTGTGTTTCTCACTCTGGAACAAACAGCACACTCCAGCTGATCCACAACGTTTGAACGCAGATACTCAGCTCTGCTTTGGTGCTACTGTGTGTTCATGTGTGAGACTCTGAGACAGGCGCAGTGACAGTCTCTGACCTGTTGGGGGCGTGTGAGCAGTGACAGTCTCTGACCTGTTGGGGGCGTGTGAGCAGTGACAGTCTCTGACCTGTTGGGGGCGTGTGAGCGGTGACAGTCTCTGACCTATTGGGGGCGTGTGAGCAGTGACAGTCTCTAACCTGTTGGGGGCGATGTGAGCAGTGACAGTCTCTGACCTGTTGGGGGCGATGTGAGCAGTGACAGTCTCTAACCTGTTGGGGGCGATGTGAGCAGTGACAGTCTCTGACCTGTTGGGGGCGTGTGAGCGGTGACAGTCTCTGACCTGTTGGGGGCGTGTGAGCGGTGACAGTCTCTGACCTGTTGGGGGCGTGTGAGCGGTGACAGTCTCTGACCTGTTGGGGGCGTGTGAGCGGTGACAGTCTCTGACCTGTTGAGGGCGATGTGAGCAGCTGATGCTCCTCCTGCTTCCTCCAGTTTCTCTCCCAGCTCCTCCAGCTCTCGGGCGATATCGTTCCTCTGACGCTCGGCTTTGGTGCGCCACGTCCGCTCCGCCTCCAGCGCTTCCTCCAGCTCCTCCACACGAGTCTGGAGGGAACCATATCACCGTTACACTCACTTCCTGTTACAGCAGACGGGAACCAGTTGGACTGTTTCAAACCAACCTGATGCTCTTTGATCTTCTTCTGAAGCTGAGTGGCCAAACTCTGCTCATCCTCCACTTTAGACTGAAGCTGAGCCACGTCCCAGTCTTTCCTTTAGGACAGAGAATCAACAGCAGAGCAGGAACATTATTATTATTATGGGATGTTTTGGAGTCAAATCTTCACATGAATGAGACTACAATCATACAGTCGACCATACAGACACACAGGTAATGCATATTTTGTGTAATGGTCAGTGACGTCAGGCAGCCCAGTGTCCAATTGGTGTAACCAGTATTTTTTCATAAAAAGGTGTGAAAGGTTGAAATAATGAATAATAAAGTTGTTCCTACTTTTTCAGCCTGTCCTCCAGCTCCTCTCTCTGCTTCTCCAGATCCTTCACTGAGTCCACAGAAAGCTTCAGATCTCCTTCCAGCTTCCGCTTGCTTCGCTCCAGCTCAACCCGCACCTTCTTCTCCAGCTCCAGGGAGCCTTCCACCTGCAGGGAGGAAGAGGAAGAGGAGGAGGAGGAGGAGGAAAAGAAGGAGGAAGAGGGGGAGGAAGAGAACGAGGAGGAAGAGGAGGAAAAGAAGGAGGAGGAAGAGGGGGAGGAAGAGGAAGAAGAGGAGGAGGAGGAGGAAGAGGAAGAAGAAGAAGAGGAAGAGAAGGAGAAAGAAGAGGAGGAAGGGAGAAGAAGAGGAGGAAGAAGAAGAGGAGGAAGGGGGGAGGAAGAAGAGGAGGGGAAGGAGGAAGAGGAAGAGGGGAAGGAGGAAGAGGAAGAGGGGGAGGAGGAGGAAGAGGAGGAAGAGAACGAGGAGGAAGAGAACGAGGAGGAAGGGGGGGGAGGAAGAAGAGGAGGAAGAGGGGGGAGGAAGAAGAGGAGGAAGGGGGGAGGAGGAAGAGGAAGAGGGGGAGGAGGGGTTAAGGTTAGCTTCTGTTTTTATTCCAAATGTTTTAATCTTCACTTTGATCCAGAGGAAAATATCTGAACAGCTGCTTCAACTTTACATTCATGAGATTAAAACTAAACGTGTTGAAAGTTTATAACGCGACTTAAAAACTAAAAACAGTTGAATATGTAAAACACGTCCTTCATGTTTCCCACCGTTAGAAAAGCTTCAGGATGAAACACTGCCAAACGTTTTCATCTCTCATCTAAAGACTGATGTCAGCAGGTCAGCATCACATGATTTATGACGTCATCACAACTAGCTTTGGCCAATCACGCAGCTTTCATTCACACACATTATAAGAGACACAGATGCTGAGCAGAGTGATGATCTTACGCTGTCCACTTGCTGCTCCAGCCTGATCTTGGTTTTGTTGAGCATGTTGACTTTGTCCTGATGAGCCTGCAGGTCGTTCAGAGCCAGCTGATGAGCTTCCTGCAGAGCTGCTTTCTCTCTGTTCAGAGCCGCCACCGACTCATCCAGGACACACATCTCATGGGACAAGTTCTTCACCTGCACACACACACACACACACACACACACACACACAGCTTCATTTAAAAACCTGCAGACTCAATATATTCTAGATTACATTATTAT
The DNA here is from genome assembly GCF_027409825.1 of Scomber japonicus. NCBI lineage: Eukaryota > Metazoa > Chordata > Actinopteri > Scombriformes > Scombridae > Scomber > Scomber japonicus. Next base: position 35,140,264 of record NC_070581.1, on the reverse strand, counting down.
TATTATTATTATTATTGTAACTACACATAGGCTCTTTGTTTTACTAAGATTTGGACTTTAATGAGAAGCAGCTAGGACATATTTATACGTTTCTAGGGCTGGGTAGTGTCAATGATTTCCTGAATCGATTCAATTCCGATTCACAGGGTCCCGATTCGATTCGATTCAATTTTATGTTCCCAGAGTTTCTGTTTTGTAAGTCAGAATATATTTTTAACACGCATCATGTGTGGACACCAAATTGTTCAAGAGTAAAGTGAAATGATGAGTCTGATCCAACACTGGGATCTAGCATGATAGCATCTATGTGGATTTACCCTTAAGACCAGTGGCATTTTAAATCATGTCATTTTGAATTATGATGTCATCATGTATCCATAAAGATTATGGATAAGCATGTCAGTTCAAATACAAGACCAAGTTAAAGAAAAAATCAAAAAAATTTAAAAAGTTGAGAAAAAATTGATTCACAGAATTTTGAATCGATGTCGAATTTTTAAATAGAAAATCGATATTAATTGATGGATGGATTTTTTGGACACACCCCGATAAGTTTCCATTTATTTGGTTTTTATTCCCTGATTGTTTTCCTCTTCATCAGTCAGCTGACTTTTAGACGCATCCTGTCTTTAAGTATTTCACATTAAAAACCTTCAACAATGAAACTTGAACTAGGTCAGGTGGTTTGTAGATGTTAGCTCACCTTGTTCTCCACTCCGTGTCTCTCTTTCTCTACTTTAGCCAGCGTCATCTCCAGGTCGTCCACGTCTCTCTTCAGACTCACCACCTCCTCCTCCAGCTGACGCTTCTTAGACGTCAGCGTGGAGCTCACCTCCTCCTCGTCCTCCAGCCGCTCCCCCATGTCCTTCAGCTTGGACTCCAGTGAGATCTTGGACTGAATCAGCTGATTGCAGCGATCCTCTGCGTCCATCAGGTTGTCCTGCTCCTGAACCACCGAGACGCACAAACACACCAAGTCATTACACGGTTCTGTCTATTAACTCTATCTCTAACTCTGTCATTCTGATAACATTATTATTACTATTCATTTTAACTTAACCCTCCTGTTGTCCTCCAGTCAAGGAAGGAAGGGAGGAGGAAGGAAGGAAAGGAGGGAGGAAGGAAATGAGGGAAGGAAGGAAGGAAAGGAGGGAGGAAGGAATGGAGGGAGGGAAGGAAGGAAGGAAAGGAGGGAGGAAGAAGGAAGGGAAGGAGGGAGGAAGAAGGAAGGAAGGAAGGAAGGAAATGAGGGAAGGAAGGAAGGAAAGGAGGGAAGGAGGGAGGAAGGAAGGCAGGAAGGAAGGAAGGGAGGAAGGAAGGAAGGGAGGAAAGGAGGGAGAAAGGGAGGGAGAAAGGAAGGGAGGAAGGAAGGGAGGGAGGAAGATGGAAGGCACATCCACACCAGCCTTATTTCTGTTTTCCAGCCACACTGATAACTAACTACTGAACCTCAGCTAGTAAAACCCCTCCAGCTCTGTGAGGAGAAGATAATCACAAGAGTTCCCAGAAGATGTGTGACTGTCCCTTTAAGTTCCAGTGTGACTTACAGCTTGAACCTGCAGAGCCAGGTCGTTTTTCTCCTGAACCAGAACCACCTGCCGCCCCTCGGCCTCGCAGCGCTTCATCTCAGACCTGCAGGAGGAGCAGACCTGTGAGATCACATCTATCAACCACGTCACCGTCTAACCTCAGATAAAACCACACCTGTCAAACGCCTCCTTCAGCTTCTTGTAGTCCTCCTTCAGAGCCGCCAGCTCCTGCTCCATCTGAGCGCTCCTCAGCAGGGGGCGGAGCTTGTAGAACAATATCATCCACATCCAGTTCCTCACAGAGAAGTAGGCTCTGAGGTTGGTCTGGATCACCACCACAGCGTATCTGAGAGGAGGAAGTGACATCACATCACATCACATGACATCACAGGCTGGTTTTACATTCACACTCTCTCCATGATGTTATGTGTTCATATCTCACTTCTTCTCCAACATGGTGTCGAGCTCCATCCTCATCAGCTTCCCTCTGCACATGGCCTGGACCGTGGTCAGGATCTGAGACAGACGGGCGTCCCTCATGTCCTCCAACAGACCCAACAGACCCGCCTTAAAGAAGACCTGAGGAGAGAGGAGACGAGAGAGGAGAGGAGGAAGGGAGAGGAGACAAGAAAGGAGACGAGAGAGGAGGAGAGGAGATGTTAGAGGAGACGAGAGGAGAGGAGACGAGAGAGGCGATGAGAGAGGAAAGAGGAGAAGAGACAGGAGAGGAGGAGAGAGAGGAGGAGAGGAGAGGAGGAGACGAGACGAGAGAGGGGAGAGGAGACGAGAGAGGCGACGAGAGAGGGGAGAGGAGACGAGGGAGGCGACGAGAGAGGGGAGAGGAGACGAGGGAGGCGACGAGAGAGGGGAGAGGAGACGAGGGAGGCGACGAGAGAGGAGAGAGGAGAGAGAAGCGGAGGAGAGGAGAAGAGAGAGGAGAGGAGGAGAGGAGATGTTAGAGGAGACGAGAGGGGAGGAAAGGAGGAGAGAGAAGAAGAGGAAAGCAGAAGTAGAGGAGATCATGTTGTGACTCCAGCAGAGGTAACCTGCAGTAGTTCTCTAGAGCTGGGAGATTATGACTAAACTCTAAATCAGCATTAATTGAACTTTTAACCTGGATTAGGATTAATGAAGAATTATCTCCAGTCTGGATGAACAATGATGTCTCTTCACAGTTTCTTTAGTTTAGTATTTTACACTGCTGCCTTCACACATGAGGAATGCTTTCATGTGGGTCTAAGTAATGTAAATGTACCACACAAGGCTGCCACCTAGTGGAAGTAAAGGCTAATGGCTCCTATCACCACATCCCCCTTTCTTTAGAAGTTAACTTTATAAACTTATTATTTATCACACTGCTAAACACATTGTCAACAATCAACAGTTAGTTTCTTAATCAAAGGTTTCTGTAGGTAGAGAAGATAAAGATGTTTTAAGGTGTGACTAAGCTGTGGTTAATGTCTAGTTCACTTGGTTAGAACTATGTAAAGATCATGTTTGGGTTCAAATCATCCTTAAAGATATGAAACCTTTGCTGTCATGGCAACAGTGAACACCACCATTAACTGACATGAGCAAGATTAAGATTAGAGTTTCTAAATGTTGTGTAGGAGCCATTTCTATGTGAATGTGTGTAAGGTACCAAATTGGGCCAGTAGGTGTCCTCATGGTGTTGGGTGTACATTTCTTTATAGGTGGGAACTTTCTGTCAGGTGTCAGGTGTTGCTGGACGGAGGAGCACACAGTTTTTGGACCGCTCCGGGCTCTGTCATGTTTGTTTGTTGTATGTGACACAGCTGAATGGACTTTATATGCACTGGCAATGAATACTTGCATAATATTGAAGATCATTGAAACGGTGAGAAATAAAGAACGCATCAAATGAAGAAGCAAATACAAGTTATAATGGTGCAGTAGCCAGCGCGTCTATGCAGCCCCTCAGTGGCTTTAAGTGTTAGGCTTAGCCGCTACATGTTGGTTTACATTATTTTTCTATTAATTGTCCAGCACTACTTGTAAGGTATCTTTGAGTGCTTTGAAATTAAATGCATTATTATTATTATTACTACTACACTCATCACACTGGTCACTTATAACTATATTCTTCCTTTTTATGAATTAAATGCTCTACCACACAGTCCAGTATGATCCAGTATGATCCAGATCTTCAGTATGAATCACAGTATTTGTGGTTTCGTACCTTGGACTGTCCGAACTTGTACTGCGTGTGATCGATGTCCAGAGATCCCAGCAGCTTCTCCACGGCCTTCCTGCTGTCCACAAACAGGTTGTCTGGAATCGCAGACGGGTTCAAGATACGATACCTGACACGACAATCACCAGTTAGTACAAATACATTAATACATACAGTAGACAATAGTTACAACTATAAAACAGCAGCAGCATCAAAGGCAAGGCACTTTTATTTATATAGAGCATTTCATACACAATGGTAACTCAATGTGCTTTACATAAAACAGAAAAACATGTCATTAACCCAATGCACCCCCCCCCAAAACACACACACACACACACACACACACACTAATAATAAAAACCAAGTACAGAAAAATAGAAAGAGAAATAAAATGCTAGAATAGAGCATTAAATATAAGGTTGCAGCATAAAATAATTAATTAGCTTTAAAATCATTAAAAGGACATAGAGAGAGACATCCATCTGTCCTTCCTCCCTCCCTCCCTTCTGTCCTTCCTTCCTTCCTCCCTCCCTTCCTCCCTCCCTCCCTCTCTCCCTCCCTCCCTCCCTCCCTCCCTCATCATTAAAAGGACATAGAGTGCAAATGAAAGATTAAAATGTAAAGTGCTTTAAAAGAGTTCAATCATAAGCTCAGGAGAAGAGAAATGTTTTTAACCTGGATTTAAAAGTGTTCACAGTTCTGCTGGTAGTCAGCATCAAAGGCCTTTCTGTCCCTGAGTCTCACCTCTGTTTAAACTCTGCGTACAGGATCCGGTTTGGAAAACCCTTTCTGCAAATCCTGATCCCCTCCAGGACTCCGTTACACCTCAGCTGATGCAGGACCAGGAAGGAATCCATCACACCTGAACCACACACACACACACACACACACACAGACACACACACACACACACACACACACACACAGACACACACACACACACACACACTCTTCAGGCATCTTTAAAAAGGTCTCTAAAAGCTTCTCTGTGTCTTGTAGTTCTATTTGTATTCATGTGGTGCCAGTAGTAGTAGTAATAGTAATAATCTGGTATTGTGGTTCAGAGAGGTGTTCCTGGTGTGTGTGCAGGTGTGATGAGAGGCCGATGTTACCTGGAGTCTTGCTCTCGTTGGGGATGATGCAGCGGACAAAGTGCGGCTGAGTGCTGCGGAGGTTCGCCATCAGCTTGTTTAGATTCTCCTAAATATCACAAACAGGAAGCAGCAGTGTGTCATGTGATGAATGTCTCTGGTATCGTTTCTGGTATTTTCATTTTTTAAATTGATAATCAGCCTAGTACCTACCAAAAACTAGCAGTAATCTTAAAGCAGACTGGAGCTGCTCTGCTCACAGACAAAAAGAAGTATTCAGAACTTTAACCTCAGTAAAAAAGTAAAAAAACAAAATAAGAAGAAGCAACACTATAAAAACACTATTTTGAAAGTGAAAGTACAGGAATCATCTTTAAATGTAAACTTTTCCAGACTAGTGTTAATCAGAAGCCATAATATATTTTACTGTATTCATGGTTTAAAATGTTGGAAGCATCTTTTATCTAGTTTTTATTTTAAATGTGTAGTTTTACTGTCTTATGATCAGCATGTCAGTCATCTGTTAAGCTCCTTGCATCATACTAAAGAGTGCTGCATCAAAATAGAAAGTTCTCACTGGGTTCTTTGGGAGGAACTGGATGTACTGGTGTGATCAGGATTTAAAGGTCTGATGTGTTTTAGTGCCATCTAGTGGTGAGGTTGAATATTGCAGTTAACTGAATACTGTCTAAACCAGGGGTGTCAAACATGCGGCCCGCGGGCCAGAACTGGCCCACTGAGAGGAGCAATCCGGCCCACTTTCTTTCCTGTTCTTTTCCTTCCTTCCTCCCTTTCTTCCTTCTGTCTTTCCTTCCTTTTTTCCTTTCATTGTTCCTTCCTTCCATCCGTCCTTCCTACTTTCCTTTTTTCCCTTCCTTCTGTCATTCCTTCAATCCTTGCTTCCTTTGTTATCTCCTTCCTACCTTCCTTCCTTCCTTCCTTCCGTCCTTAATTTCTTCCTTCCTTGCTTCCTTCCTACCTTCCTTCCTACCTTCCTTCCTTAATTTCTTCCTTCCTTCTGTATGTCTGTCTGTCCTTCCTACCTTTCTTCCCTCCTTCCTTTTGCCGGTCTTTCCTTCCTTCCCTTCTTGTTTCCTTCCTTCCTTCCTTCCTTCCTTCCTTCCTTCATTCCTTCTTTCCTTCCATCTTTTTAATGATCCGGCCCACATGAGATCAAATTAGTCTGTATGTGGCCCTTGAATGAAAATGAGTTTGACTCCTCTGCTATAAACTGTTCCATAAAGGGCCGAGTGGCTGCAGGTTTCTGTTCTAACAAATCAGCTGTGTGGAGACTGAGATCAGCTGATTAATTGAGTCCAGTCTGGTGATCTGCTGATTGGTTGGAATGAAAACCTGAAGCCACGTGAACCTTTATGGACCGTTTGGACACTAGGAGACACTAGCAGAACCAAAACTCATGACAAACACAGAAGTCCCTCTCTAGAGTCAGCGTTAGGTTTGTCCATTCTGGGCTACTGTACATGGTGATCTAAGATGGTCAATGTCATCTTTATTTATATAGCACATTTAAAACCAAAGTGCTTTACAGTAAAATAAGCAGAGACAATAAAACAAACAGTAAAAACTAAATAATATAGAGAAATATAAATAGATAGATAAAGACCCAATAAAGGCGGCTGTACTGTGGGGTTTTAAGCAGTGTTTAAAAGTAAAGAGGCTGTTCTCAGTCTGCACAGTAAGAGGTGATGCGTTCCACAGAGTGGGCTCGATCTCCTCTGGTTTTTAAGAGGGATCAGCCCATTCAGAGACTTAAAAAACAGACTGCACCCTTAACTCACCTTGTGTAACTGTGAAACTGTCTGGAAGGAAGCTGCTTTCCTCTTCCTCTGTTTGGATTCATACTTCGGGTCAGAAGCTGAAACACAAACACTCACTCATCTCATAGCTCTGGGTCTTTATTCCCTGCATGATGTTTTTAACCTCTGTGTGAAGTTACCCATCTCTGCGCTGATGTAGTTCTCAAACAGTCCAGCCATCAGTTTGTTGGAGGATTTCTGGAACAAAGTGACCACCGTCTCGTTCAGAGGATCTCTGTTCTTATCCAGCCAGCCTGTGATGTTATACGGCACCTACAGAGGAAACACTCATCATCACCATCATCATGTCTTTATAAGGACTTATTGTGTGATACATGGACACTTGTGCTTCCTAGTGTCTCTGAAAGTAGAACAGAAGGTAGAGCCTTCAGTTGGGTCGGGGGGGCAGAGACCCTCTCTACTTTAACCCTCCTGTTGTCCTCAGGTCAAGGAAGGATAAGAGAGAGGAAGGAAGGAAGGAAGGAAGGAAGGAAATAAAGGAGTAAGGGAGGAAGGAAGTAAGGAAAGAAAGAAAGAAAGAAAGAAAGGAAGGGAGGGAGGAAAGGAGTAAGGAGGGAAGAAAGGAAGGAAGTAGCTAAGAGGCTTTTCATGTCCTCCATTCCTCACTGAGACTGCAGGTAAATAATCTCCAACCATAAAAGCTAACGCTAACACTAACGCTAACCCTGGATCTCAGGTAGTTCTTGCTCCAGTCAAAAATCATTGAAACATATTGTGCATCACTTCTTAGGATTCATCTGTTCACTTCAACATGAGCTGCAAAAGCAAATGAGCTCAAACAGCCTGATGGTGTGTTACTTGTCTCCCAACACAAACAGGAATGTGTAAAAACAAATGTATGGTCTAATTTAATTGCTGAGTTATAATATGGGGGACATATATATGAGGTGGAGCTGCTACTCACCACTCCAGCGTAGTGAACCACCTCAAAGTGAGTCTCATATTTGCGTTTCTTTTCCAGACGCGGCCGCTGGAAGTTAGGCGACTTCCCCTGATGATGGTCGTACAGTTTGGCTTTAAAGCTCTGGTCCGTGGCCTTGGGGAACATACACTCCTCCTCCATGATGGACAGGATACCCATAGGCTGCACACACACACACACACACACACACACACACACACACACACACACACACACACACACACACACAGATAATGCACTATAATACTCATATTTATTTATTTATTTTGCACTATTATCACACAGCCTCAGCACATTAATGAGGACCTTGGTTTTTATTGATTTAGTATACTGTTCTCTCTCGTCTCCTCTCTTCTTGTCTCCTCTCGTCCTTATTACAGATTTCAATTGTTACATTCCTGTTTATGTTGCATGTGTATATGTGTATATGTGTGATGTCTTTACATGTATGAAGCTGCTTGGACCCTAAATTTCCCCTAGAGGGTCAATAAAGTTCCTATCTATCTATCTATCCATCCATCCATCAGAGTTTACACACACAGTAAACCTGCAGTAACTGATGTTTTATCCACTAGTTTTAACACTGATATATACACATGGCTGCTTATTTCCACATCGAGCAGTAACTGATCAACATTATCACTCAGCTGGTGAGTGTAAGTCCAACATTAATACACCAATCCCTGGTTTCAGAAAACTACATCTACTAGACTTGACACTAACTGAACATGACTTTTATTACTGTGTTGTCTCCTCTATTTGTCTTCTTTTTTATTTATTCACTAGAGACTACAGATGCAAAAAATGCTAAAATCCAGCAAGTTTACAGAGATGTTTAAATATCAATGTTCATCAATGTGCACTGTCCAAAAATAAAGTATTATTATTATCCTCACACCCTCAGTCATAAAACAACACACACCCTTTCTATGAGGTCGATGCAGGCCTGCAGGTCCAAGCCAAAGTCTATGAAGGTCCACTCGATGCCCTCGGCTTTGTACTCCTCCTGCTCCAGGATGAACATGTGATGGTTGAAATACTGCTGCAGCTTCTCGTTGGTGTAGTTGATGCACAGCTGCTCAAAGCTATTGAACTGCAGAGAGAGAGAGACAGAGAGAGAGAGAGAGAGAGAGAGAGAGAGAGAGAGAGAGAGAGAGAGAGAGAGAGAGAGAGAGAGAGAGAGAGAGAGACAGAGAGACAGAGACACACAGAGAGAGAGAGAGAGAGAGAGAGAGTCAGAGACAGAGAGAGAGAGAGAGACAGAGACAGAGACAGAGACAGAGAGAGAGAGAGAGACAGAGACAGAGACAGAGACAGAGACAGAGACAGAGACACAGAGAGACAGAGAGAGAGAGAGAGAGACAGAGACAGAGACAGAGACACAGAGAGAGAGAGAGAGAGAGAGAGAGAGACAGAGACAGAGAGAGACAGAGAGAGACAGAGAGAGACAGAGACAGAGAGAGACAGAGAGAGAGAGTTAGGTGAGGTATGATCATTAAAGGTGGAGATCAGGTGTGTTAGTGTTTTTACCTCAAAGATCTCAAAGCCAGCGATGTCGAGGACTCCGATGAAGTACTGACGAGGCAGAGCTGTGTACAGAGACGTGTTGATACGACTCACCAGCCACTTAAACATCCGGTCATACGTAGCTTTAGCCAGAGCTGCTACTGCATAGATCACCTGCACACACACACACACACACACACACACACACACACACACACACACACGCACAAGCACGTACGCACACACACACACACACACACACACAGCAGCCAATCAGCTTCATTGACAGTTTGTATTAAGCCCCCTGTCGTTCTCCCGGGTCAAATTGACCCCATCTGTTTTGACTGTTCCTTCCTCCCCTTCCTCCTTCTTTCCTTCCTTCCCTCCCTTCCTTCTCTCCTGTCTTTCTTTCCTTTGCTTCCTCCCTTCCTCTTTTCCTTTCTCCCTCCCTCCTACTTTCCTTCCTTATTTCCTCTGTCCTTCCTTCCTTCCTTCCTCCCTTCCATCCTTCTTCCTCCCTCCCTCCTTTCCTTCCTTCATTCCTTCCTCCCTTCCATCCTTGACTCGAGGAGGGTTAATCATCTCACGACAGAAGTAAAGGATCTGAATACTCCCTCCATCATTGATGAAGGAATACATAAAGCTGGGTTGATAGATAGATAGAATGAATGATTGATAGATAGAATGAATGATAGATAGATTGATAGATAGATAGATGTGTTACCTGTTCTACAGTCTGTCCTTTAATGATGAACTCATGTCCGACTTTGACGCGAGGGTTCAGCAGACCTTTCATCAGCTCTGCAGAGTTGATGCCCATCAGGTAGGCTGCTTTATCCACACCTGAACACACACACACACACACACACACACACACACACACATCATATATACACTCAATACTTAATACTCATTGATCCCTGCTTCCATTACAATCATCAATAAGACTTTATAAACAGTGTGAGGTGCATTACTGTCATGTTGATGCTGCTAGGATTGTTCTAATCCCCTCACTGTTACCTTGTACAGACATTTAGATATCACCATTAAAATTCAATTTATCATCTAGCCCCCCACACACACACACACACACACACACACACACACACACACACACACACACACACACACACACACACACACACACACACACACACACACACACTCCTTCCTTTAGTAGACAGATGGTGATGTTGTAACAACTCATGGCGTCTCACTCTCAGTGCCGTCGGCTTCGGCCTGCTCCTCTCTCTGCCTCTTCTTAAACTTCATGTTGCCAAAGTGCATGATGGCTCCCACGATCTTATAACAGCCATACTTCTCCTCTGGTGTGAAGCCCAGTGTGTCCATGGCGTGCTACACACACACACACACAGTTAGAAACAGGAGGCAGTCACAGATGAAGCAGTCAGCACATTGCAGAGTGTTTCTTACATCGGTGAGTTTCAGTTCCTCGTCGTCTTTGATGCTGTCCACCGTGGTCACACCCTGAGAGCAGAAGTGGTAGTCGTAGGGGTTTGTAGAGACCAGCAGCAGGTCTGAAACACAGGACAGGGTCATGAACAGAGACCAGCAGCATGTCTGAAACACAGGACAGGGTCATGAAGAACAGAGACCAGCAGCATGTCTGAAACACAGGACAGGGTCATGAACAGAGACCAGCAGCAGGTCTGAAACACAGGACAGGGTCATGAAGAACAGAGACCAGCAGCATGTCTGAAACACAGGACAGGGTCATGAAGAACAGAGACCAGCAGCATGTCTGAAACACAGGACAGGGTCATGAACAGAGACCAGCAGCATGTGGACAGGGTCATGAAGAACAGAGACCAGCAGCAGGTCTGAAACACAGGACAGGGTCATGAACAGAGACCAGCAGCATGTCTGAAACACAGGACAGGGTCATGAACAGAGACCAGCAGCATGTCTGAAACACAGGACAGGGTCATGAACAGAGACCAGCAGCAGGTCTGAAACACAGGACAGGGTCATGAACAGAGACCAGCAGCAGGTCTGAAACACAGGACAGGGTCATGAACCGGATCACATGATACATTTCAACATTTTACATTTGTCCTTTTCCAAAGTTATTAAACATACAAACAGTAAGAACCGTGAAAGTCTAACCCAAACCCATTTAATAACCTTTCTAGTTCTAATTAACAACATTTATCTGACAACTTTAATTGATTCTCAGATTAAACTTTGATATGAAATAAAACCATCTTCTAAATTACACTTTTATAACGCTTTGTGTTTCAGATTGAATCAGCAGTTCAACTTCACATTAAATCAGTGTTGTTGTGTCTCCTCGTCATCACTGTTCATTCCTTCAAACTTCATTTAAAATACATAAAACCCAAGTAAGTACGTACAAGTACAATATTTCACAGAAAAGAAAAGATGAGAGAAAATAAGTGTATCATCATCTCAGTCCTTCTAAATGAACTGTGTGACTCTTATAAAGTCCTGAAGATTAAATATCATAATAAAATGCTAAATATATTTATTATAGTCAAAGCCTGATTTTCTGTAAAACTAGTACTTTCACTTTTCATACTTCTGAGTACTTATTTTAACATTTCTATTAAATTACAACTCCTAGTTATCATAATTAACACAAATGTTATAATACCCAAAAACTGTTTGAAATAAAAAAATCAATATATTTTTACATTTTCTCTCATGACTTTAGGACAAAGTCACAAGTCTGTCTCTCTTACCCGTTCCTCTTTAGAAGCAGCATTAGTTGATTTCTTGCAGTAGCTAACCGTTACTAACCTGCTAACCGTTGCTAACCGGCTAACCTGCAAACCGTTGCTAACCGGCTAACCTGCAAACCGTTGCTAGCCTGCTAACCTGCAAACCGTTGCTAGCCTGCTAACCTGCTAACCGGCTAACCTGCAAACCGCTGCTAACCGGCTAACCTGCAAACCGTTGCTAGCCTGCTAACCGTTGCTAACCTGCTAACGCTAACGGTTTTTCTTTTCTTTTTTTTCCTAAACTATTTTGTCAGTGAATATTTTTACATTTTAATTGCTTCACCTTCACATTAAAACTCACCGTGATTTTACTTCAGCAGGAAGAGCAGCAGTAGTGTGACTGCTCCAGGTTTATCCATAGGGTTTAACTCTCTTGGTTAACTGTCTGTATCTGGATCAGCTGCTGCTTTGACAGGCTTTTACAGTCTGTGTCTCTGGGTCAACGGTTATTTATCTAAATACATTTTTTTTTTAAATGAATTAATTGTATTATTAAAATCAAACCCACATAAATTATTATTATTTTATTTCACTGTTTAGGTAGCCGGGGTTACACTCCAGACTATTATCTATACTAGGGATGAGCATTTTAATACATTTTCTTGATCGGGAAAATTAACGATCAATTACTGGAGGCCTGTAAAAGCAGCTGAGCCAAACCTCTTCACATATCAATCCATAGAGCACTCAAACACAATTGAGCCTCTTTTAGAAACACTTAAAAAAAAAACAACAATCAAATCTAATAACAGAATATTACTCCGGACTGTCAGTTTTTGCCAAAATATAACGTTAAAGGACTCCAAAATGCTCCCAGAGGAACCGAGACAGAAACACAGAGATAGTGTTACTTCATAATTCAGCTTATTTAACTAGAGCCTCATAAAACCACCAGAGTGACTCACCTAAAGGCTGCAGTGCTGACTGTCCACTGCTAACTAAGTAAAGTAACTCCAGCCTACTGATTCTTGTTGATTAGCATGTTAGCATGTTAGCATACTCAGGGTCCGTTGGTGACAGTTAAAGTAGCCAGATGCAGAGGCTTTGTGGTGCTATCCTGGGCTATGATCCTGGGCTATGGTCCTGGGCCGCCTAGCCAAGCTGCAGGTTTACAATGAACTCCTTCATTTTTAGTTTGAAGAGATCCCTCCCATGCCAAACTTCGCCTTGACCTCTCCTTGTTTACGTTTGATATCAGCTGGCAGGTAGCTGAGCCGTTTGCTCTGTCAGATATCGCCCCCCGGTGGTCAGATGTGTTATTGCTGCCACAGTGAAATTCATTGTATTGCTTCAAGACTCACACTACGCAACACAACTATTTGAAACCAGCGTTTCATTGATAAAACATCTATGTTGATCAATTATTGATCATTGATTAATCATGACCATCCCTAATCTATACATGTAAAATAATTAAAGTTGTGCTTAGATAATATTAGTGGAGATAAAAATGTGGCTGGGATCACCTTGTAGCTCTGGCTTGTGATTGGACATGATCTGGTAGTAGATGTGGTAGCTCCTCTCTCCTGGCTGCTGGAACACCACTCTGGACTTTTCTAGAAGGTCTAATAAAAACACAACAACAATTAAACTACAGGACTATAAATCACAACCAACCAAACTAAAATATGAACTATATACTTGAACGTATCAAATGTGTCGAGCATTGCTTAAACGTTGCTGTTTTATTACGAAAGCTACTTTAAAACCAGGCTGGACTGATCTTTACACACAAACACAACTCACAGATATCGATGTCAGCAGACGCCAACTTTCCTGTCGGTCCAAAATGAATTCTGATGAACTTTCCCTGAGACACACAAACACAGATACACACTCATTATAACCAGTTATAGTTTTATAGTAGTTGTATTTAGAAGTTACATTCACTTTGACTAGTTTTAATAAGTTTGTGGACAGAAAAGGTCAGGTGACACAAGTGACGTAATGTATTATTTTGCATTGTAAACTTCAAGTTCTTTGATTGTTGCTTTCATAAAGGGAAATTAGTCATTATTTCTGTCCACAAGAGTATTAAGGCTAACAACCCATTAAACAAGCATCCTCTAACCCAGTAGTCCCCAAGAGGTCACATGATAAATCTGAGGGGGTCATGAGATATTAAGAGACATTCTTTAAATTATATATAACTGCCCAGACCTCAAAAGTTATTCAAATAAACTCTACTGTCATGCCATAAAATGACCAAAAATAGAGACGATATGCCAAAAGCACCAAAACGAACAGACCTGGTTAGTCATGATTATACTTTAATACACTCACAAATCGAGAGGAGTTGTCGTTACGGATGGTTTTGGCATTTCCAAACGCCTCCATGGCTGGATTAGCTTCAATGATCTGATCCTCTAAAGAACCCTGAAAACACAGAGAAGAAGAGTCAGTCTGCAGTGAAATGTCTTTACCAGGCGAGGACAGAGGTGGACTCACATTTGACATGGTTTTTGGTATTAAATATTTTTATGTGTGTGTTTATTGATGGCCTGTTGGCATTTAATCCTTAATGAAGCTTTATCCTTGAGGTTTTACGTTAGCGTCTGCTTCCCGCTAAGCCCAAAAAATAAGCCATCACTGTTTACTCGAACAAAACAAGGGTCTACTGTATATGACGGCTCAAATTTAACCCAAACTATATTTTTGTATCACTTGAGTCACTTCAGGAAAAGTTCACAATTTCAGGCGAGAAGAATATAAATGGGTCGAATCTATCTAAGTCTACATTTACACTTTAAAAAGCCTTAAAATGAATTGAGTATCTGTGTCCATGTTAACATTTTAGGCAATTTCCAAAGTTCCTAAAGACACTAACCTCTGAATAAAGTTTGTAATCATATTGAACTAAACCAACAAAGATGTGACATGTTGAAGACTTACTCCTTTTTTCACAGTTTCACCCAGAGCAGCGACGATGGCGAAGTACTGGATCACCCTCTTAGTGTTGACGGTCTTTCCTGCCCCTGACTCACCGCTAATGTGACAAAATAACAGAAGAGTTTAAATTGAGGTCAAATGAAAGAGGTTTTCCTCTCTGTAATCATTCCTCCTGTTCATACTGACTATTACAACCTTCAAATGTGCTTCCAGTGTTCATGTAAAGTCTCTGATCAGCTTCTATTGAGCTTCATCAGTGTGAGTTAGTCATATCAGTGATATCTGACACATTTACAGTCTGTTTAGCATCAGATTCCCTCTTAGTGTTTCCTGTTTCTCTGTGGTGGAAGTATAGTAACAAAAAGACTTTGATACTAAAAACACTGTAACACTGAAACATAGAAGATGAAGATTTGACTCATTCAGACTCTGAAGCTTCATATTAGCTTCAGATCAACTTTTAAATCCATGTTTCCACAGAAGGAGGGCCGTGGGTTTCTGACTTACGTGATCAGCATTGACTGGTTTTCACGGTCTGTGGAGGAAAATAAAAACCATCAGCAGAGGACCGACTGGTAGCAGAACTCAAAACTTGCCACACAGTAAAAGTATTTCCCAAAATGTCAGAGTGCTGTTTTTCCTTACCCACTTTGTACGTTAAATGTTCTGCCTACTCTGCAATCACATTCCCATCTAGTCTAACTAAGCTGATCTAAGCCAACTCTAATGTCTCTGCAGTTTATTATACTCAGCCTCATGTACTATTAATGCATTCAATAAGCTAAACCTCTTCCCTGGAGTTGTCTGTGCTTTCTGGTCTCACAGGTAATCTGGGCCTGGAGACGTCCGGATGACGGATTCCAGTCCTGGACCTTCAATGTGCTTCTCTCTCCTCTCCTTCCTCTTTCTCCTCTCCTTCCTCTCTCTGCTCTCCTTCCTCTCCTACTCTTCCTCTCTCTCCTCTCCTTCCTCTCCTCTCCTTCCTCTCTCTCCTCTCTACTCCAACCGGTCCAGGCAGTTGTTCTCCCACTCTGAGTCTGGTTCTGAGGGTTCTTCCTGTTAAAAGATGTTCTCCCACTCTGAGTCTGGTTCTGAGGGTTCTTCCTGTTAAAAGATGTTCTCCCACTCTGAGTCTGGTTCTGAGGGTTCTTCCTGTTAAAAGATGTTCTCCCACTCTGAGTCTGGTTCTGAGGGTTCTTCCTGTTAAAAGATGTTCTCCCACTCTGAGTCTGGTTCTGAGGGTTCTTCCTGTTAAAGGGAGTTTTTTCTCTCCACTGTCACCAAGTGCTGCTCATGTGGGAATGTTGGGTCTCTTTAAATGAAACCTGAAGAGTTCGGTTTAGACCTGCTCTATGTGGAAAGAGCCTTCACATGACTCGTTGTGATTTGGTGTTATAAAAATAAAGATTGATTGAGACCTTTGTAGATCTCCCTTCATGTCCTTTGAAGGATGCAGCCTCTGAACTGAGACACAGCTTCTGTAGGGTTAATGTGTTTTAGAGGTCAGAGGTTAAAGCTGACTCACTCTGCAGCAGGTCATAGTAGGCGTTGTCAGCGATGGCGTAGATGTGAGGCGGCATGTCTGAGCGACGTCGCCCTTTATACGCCGTCACCACCTCAGGAGTGTAGACCGGCAGCCATTTGTACGGATTGACTGTCACACAGAACAGACCAGAGTAGGTCTGACAGACAGAGACAGTTAGAAATGTTAGAAAGAAAGAGAGAGGGGTAAGACTTATTATAGAAGAAGGAAACAGGAAGAATGAGTGAGACACTCACATAGATCATCCACATGCTATATCTCCTCTTCAGGTTGAAGAGGACCGACGCCTCGTTGAGGTGAGTCAGCATCGCCATGTCCTCCATCATGTCAAACTTGGGAGGGTTCATCGGCTGGAGATCGTTTTCCTTTACCACCAGGAACTGAAACATGGGAAACTTTATTTAGCTTCTTCCATGATCTCTGGTGTTGATGAGCGTTTAGATTTAAGCTGATTTTAACATCTAACAGTGAATACGTGGAAGCATTAATTGGGATATTTTGTGTGGACACTTGTCGATTAATGAGGTAAAATCTTGATTCATTTTATTTTCCAAAGTAGAGTATAATATAAAGTAGATTACAGTATAATTTATATTTATGAAGAATGATGGTGTGTTCATGTTTGGTACAATGTGTTGTGATTATATGTACATTTGATGATTACAGTCAAAACAATGTATTGATGAGTCTTAATGTCTTCACTGCCTGCATGTCAACATTTACTTATTTTGTATTTACCACTCCATCATTGACTTGAATGAATGAATGGATGGATGGAGCATCTTTGGCTAGTCCTCTTTTTTAAAATATCCAGATACAATATCAATATATTTAACCAGAGTCTATTTAAATATAAATAAATATCATATTGTCTAGTATGTGCTCTTCTATATCAATAACCTGCACACATATTCAGACTGTAGAAAGGAAGGAAATAAAATCCACATGTTGAATCCCAGCTGCTACATAACCTCTATTACTATAACTCCAGTGACTTATAATTTCACTGACTAAATCATAAATAGATAATAATAATAATAATAATAATGATAAAAGCAAACCCTCTAATTGAGTAACTGAGTGACTGACCCGTCCATCTTTGGTCTCCACAGTGGTTTTGTCTCCATTCAGCTCTCTGACTTCCACTTCAGTGTACGCTTCAACATCATCGGCCATCCAAACACGCTTCGTACCTGAAAGTAAAACAATTAAAACATTTATTATTTAACATAGACTGTATGTACACATATATACAGAAGACAGAGATAGCCACAAAGCAAAGCACACATCTGAAACATCTGAATACAGATTATGGTTTTATATTTAAATATGTATTTCGTACCATCGAAGGCCTGCGCTTTGGCAGCCAGCTGCTCCATGTTGGTGAGGCGAAGGAAAGGAGCAGATTCTCCTAACTCCTTCATGTCCAGGAAACGAGGCATCTGAGCACAACAGCACATGGAAACGGTCATTATTTAAAGGTGAAGTCTGAAGCATTTGGTGTTCTTCAAACTGATGAGCACAGTTTTCATAAAGTCCATCCAGAAATGATGATCCTACTTCCTAAGCTGCAGAAGCCTCGAAGAACCATGAAGAACAATGTTAGAGAACACTCTGTGAGACTTTAAGAACATGGCTGAAGACCAATGCTGATACAACTGTGAAGACCTTTAACTACTTGAGAAGCAAACATTAAAAAAAACAGCCAAGCAGGAAAAGATATAATATATTAATTTCTCCCTTTTTGGTTGACATGAGTCACAGATGCTGTATTCATGTCATATCAGAGATGTAGTAATCAAGACTGGGAAACTGAATTTATTTATATCCAACTTTATCTGAGTAGGGACTCAGATGCAAACTCATACTTGGTGATAAAACAGCAACAATCATTTTATCGATGCTAAAGGTCTGTACACAGAAGATCAATCAGTGAAGCAGAAACTGGTCAAACATCACTGAAGGCTCACAAAGTGTCGACACAACAAGACAGACTGTCAGAGGGAAGACAATGAGACACAGGTGCAGCTCATTAGGGTGAGGCAGGTAATCACACAGGCAGGAAACACATGAGGGCAGGAAGTGAAAGACTGTCAAAATAAAACAGGAAACATGACAAGAGACACTAGGAGAAACAAAAGGTGACTTAACTAACAGACATTATCAAAGCACAGTATTTTAAACTGGACAATTTAGTCATCATACAATCTGCTTTTTTTCCTGTAAGACCTGCAAGTCTTTAACATCCAATGTGATATGAACTAGTAACAAGTAAGAGTTTAAAAATGAAGAGTTTACACCAGAGATTAATGGATGGACCACACAAAAAAAAGACATTTCAATTTCAGTACAGAGTTCAGACTTCAAAGTAAGAGGCAGGAGCAGCTTCCACTTCCACTGATCTGCTGACTGACCAACTCTGTCTCCTGTCATGTTGCAGTAAAACCTCAAATGTTCAGAAGTATCAACAAGTTTCTGAACATTGAAGCCACAGCAGCATCGTTCACTAACCTGAACCAAACCTGAACACACAGGACTCAGGATGTGAACCCGGGTCTCTACAAGTAAATAAATATCAGGAGAAAGTTCAGCGCTGTTTCCTTTCAAGCACTTAAACCTGAGCAGTGAAGTCGGTTCCACATTCATCAGAGTATTTCCTAATAATCACACCACAGACTTAACAACCTAATGACAGACTCCAACTTAACTACGCTGTCAACAAATTGGCACTGTGTCCGTTTTCACAATATATTTAGCACAGCTGTACCTCGACACATTACTCAGGATTACTGAGAGCTCTCGTTACGCTATCCGAGCTATTCTTTGCCTCCATGCCTGAACTGATGCTCCGTCACACCCACAAAGTAAATACGAGCGTCTGACTGTCTCTGAGAGCGGGAACCTGCTTTAACTTGTTCATCATCACAACACGTCGTCTCCAAGTTCAGCATTGTCTCATCGGCAGAGATCAGAACAGCTGCTGGGGTTTGTGGTAGGCTAAATGAATGTGAACACAGAGGAATGGATGTCAAACAATGAGGATCGATGTTCCTGATGATCAAATGTTGAGCTTCACTTGTTGAAATAAATGCAACACAGTTATTAATGTGCAGCTTTCACATTAGTTTATGTCTGTAGAGCTGCAATCATTCATCAATTAATCAACTTGCAGAATATTAAATGTCAACTGTTTTGATATTTTTTCAGGGAAAATGACATTTTCTGCTAGCAGCTTCTCAGATGTGAAGATCTGATGATAGTAAACTCTTTTTGGACGGTTGACTGGACAAAATAAGAAAACTGAAGACGTCACTTTGGGCTGTAAAAGATTATAATGTACATTGTTCACAATTTTCTTATACAGAATGGAGAAAACAACTGCCTGATTTTATCTAGACAACAATCGTATTAATTAATAATGAAAAGAAGGTTTAGTAAAACACAAACAACACAATTAATTAATCAAACAAAAACAATTATTTATGAAAAAAGCTCAGCACAAAATGAAATAAAGTAAATGTGGGTTTTAAACTACATTTTCACACAAAGCATCTCTGCAGGATCAGGTAATACATTTGTGAAAGGCGACATATAAATCTCAATTATTCTTATTCTTATTCTTCTTCTTCTTATTATTATTAAATGCAGGATCTGTCTCAGATGATAATTTGTAACATTTGCTGCATATGTCCAATTAACTTAATGAGCTAAAACCAAGAAGTGTCTCACAGTTAATCTGAGTCTTTAGCCAATAATTCACTTTTGGATCTTGGCTGATTTTTTTTACCCTTCTCTATAGCAATGTTCTCTTTGATTCACAGATAAAAACACTTATTTTGAGCTATTTGCATGTAGAAGCTGAAGCTGTTGAACATTATTTTGATGAATGTGGGTTAGAGATACTCACTGTGCTGGTTCGTCTGCTCTGAAGCTCTCGCTGCTTGTGGAGTTTGTGAGGATGAGCTGAGGAACACGATGAGTTCTTCCCACAGAGCATCACTTCACTTTATAACCTCAGTGTGAAGGTCTCTGCAGCATGTGACCTCCTCTGCTGCAGCTGATTGGTCGGACCGGTCTTTTATTTGAACGGTCATAAAAGGCCTGCTGTGGTCAGGAAGGAATACCAACATGAGCATCTCTCCCTCCGCCTCAATCTGTGAGCTATCTATGGAAACTGACTCTCCACATGTCTGTCTGTCTGTCTGTTTGTCTGTCCACATCTCTCTGTCTGTCTGTCTGTCTGTCTGTCTGTCTGTTTGTCTGTCTGTCTGTCTGTCCACATCTCTCTGTCTGTCTGTCTGTCTGTCTATCTGTAATAGACTCACTTATCACCTCTCTCTTTCTCCTTTCACCTCCAATTAAAGGATAATTGACCGATTATAACATGGATTATATTTTCATCGTTTACAGTACCAGAGTCACGTTGCATCCGCTGAGTTAATTGCTCACAGCGGCACATTTACTTCCTGATCTACTGGAATTTAGTGAACATTTTAACCAACTTTCTGAATGTGTGAATATTGGCGCATTAACAGCAGGTGGTGCTAGTTCTCCAGTTCGGTGCCATTAAACTGTTTCAGAAGGAGAAGCTTGTGTTTTAGTTATTAACAGTAAGTAGAATCAGTGTGAACAATAGTCAGAGCTGTGAATATAAGACCCACATTGTAATAAACCAGAATAAGCCAAACAAAGCCCCCCCCCCCACCTCTGCCCCTCTGTAATCCCCCATCAGTGAGTGACAGTAATGAATGAGGCAGTGACACACACACACCATGTTTCATTCAGCAGCATGGCAGCGTTTTATTGTGAGGTTTCATTTCTCTGTGTGAAATGATCAACCAGCTGTTGGATTAAACTTCTGGCTTCAGCTTCAGATGTTGATGTAAAAGACCTGCAATTACAATCCTGCTAAACACAAGTTCACAGGTATCATGGAAAGTCCAGCTCAAAGTGCCTGTTTGGCAGATATATTAAATACATTATTAACAATGATGAGTGAATGGTGAGCAGCATAGTTGTTGTGCTACATGATTTGTTTTAGAACTTTTCTGAATGTTTGCACTTTTATGAAATATTGGAGAGTCTCTTTAACTTTTCTTTTAAACCATGTGAGGAGAAATTTGTCCTTTGGTGAAAATACAATCCTCTTACTATTAGGGCCCGAGCGCTGACCAGCGCGAAGCCCTATTGTATCTGTAAACCGACATGCATTGGGGGGCGAGGGCCCTTTTACCGCTGCTTGCAGCTTTAATTATTATTATTTTTACACGGCTGCCAATGAAGTTGGAATGAAATATTTTTTACCTTTTTCCATGAAATGATTGTCACACTGTGATGTATTCTGGATAGATAACGTGTAAACCTGGTCAAAGGTGATTACTGATGTGTTTAAATAGAAAATAAAAAGAGGAATGTGTCTGAAAACAAAATTATTCCAACTTTATGGGCGACCATGTATTTTTATTTTTGTTTTTTTATTATTGCTAATACTATTATTATTGTTGTTATTATTACATTTCCGACTCAAAAAGTGAGTACATGCCCATGTGGAGATTTAACCCTTATGGGCTTAAATCTGGGCTGCAAATATGGGTCCCAAGTGGGTTTGTCAGCAGTTTCCATGGTGACCCCCATCTGTGTTTGCCCACATGGGCTTCAAGTGGGTTCTGTCTGGGTTTCAGGTGGATCCCAACTGGGTGAGACCCATGTAGCTCCATATGTTTGCCCATGTGGGGTCAAAGTGGGATCAGAATGGACCTTAAATGGGCTTCACATGTGGGGCCCATGTTACTGAAACAATATGGGACCGGTACAATTAGTCAATATTAGTTTATGCCCATGCCTGCTTAGCCCACTTACATCCCTTATGGGGCTCATACAATCAGCCCATGTGGGGCCCATGTGGGGCCCATGTTACTGAAACCATGTGGAACCTGTAAAGTTTGTCCAGTTCAAGCCAAAGCCCACTCACTACCCACATTTAACCCATGTTGGGCCCACATGGACATGCTAGCTGGTAACTGCTTATTCTCAGACTAGTGAATGACTAAATCAGTTTGCAACTTTAACTCCCAAACATAACAGTTTAGGAGTTTTATTAGCACGATAATGTTAGCTTTGTCAGTTAGCTGTGCTGGCTGAGCCCCCTGTGACCCTGTGTTTAAAGGTGTTTTATAAATAAAGGTTTACTGACAGACTTAGCTCTGATGCCGCTACACATTTCTCTATAAGCCCTCCATCCATCCACCCATCCTTACCAGCTGCCTCTCTCCTCTCCATCCCTTTATTTCGTCATCCCTCCATTCATCAGCTGTCTCACTCTGACAGAGGAGGAAAAACAAATAAAGAACAGATTGATCCATTTCACAGAGACCTTTGACTTTCTCTTGGAAAGAACAAGAAGTAAAAGTACCAACATAGTCATATAAAATACAGTTTAGAGGGAAAAATCAGTATTTGGTGGAGCTGTTAACAACTCATAGACATCTGAACTGTGAGCCGACTACACACTGCTGACTGGTTTCATCTTTAACAATGTGTTGTATTTTAAAAGCTTGTTATATTTTCCATTGTGTCCATTTGCTGTTAAATAAATGTAGTGGAGTAGAAAGTACAATATTTCCCTCTGAGATGTAGACAGTAGCATCACATGAACACCCCCCCCCCCCCTTTCTCTCTCAGCAGTTGTTCCTCTGGCTGTTTCTCTCTAATCCAGGATAACTTTGTTTGAATCCTAAATACTGACTCACACACCCGTAATACTCCACAGACCTGCAGCTCACACATAGACACTGTAACAGAAGCTGCACACATGCACACACACACACACACACACACACACACACACACACACACACTTCTGTAACACTATCACTGACTCGTCCTCTAGTTCTGTGTTTGTATGATCACAGACTTTTAGAAATGATTTAACTGTTACCCCCATTATTATAAATAAAGGTCTCCATACATGGCAGAATCAACTAGCTTCCAAATATTACTTATTAAATTAATCACAGAGTCCAAATTCTCTGATTCAGCTTCTTAAATGTGAATATTTTCTTGTATCTGTAGTCACTGGAAACAAACATGAACATACTGTAGGTGAGTTCAGTATGTTAGTCACTACATGAACTGTCCTCAATCATTTCTAACATTTAACTTGTAGCTGCTGATGCTGCTTGTAGTTTTTCTTTAGCTTGCTTCAGCTGGCAGGAAGAGGCGGAGCGAGGTGATCTTTCAACTTCCTGGGTCACGCTGAGATCCAATCATAATGAGTGTGTTTACATACTAGCATCCAGGTTTCTAACTATGTTTATTGGATGATATCATAATGTCAGATCACAATGAATGATAAGAACGTTTATAGCTGCATCCATGTTTGTTTTTCCCAACCAGCTGCTCCGACTGACTGCCATTCAAAAAGCCTCAACTTCTCTCCAGATAAACCCGATCATTGTTTTCAGTCATTCTGGTCTCAATCTCTCAATTCAGACCCTTTTAATAACGGAGCTTTTCCACTACACAGTTCTAGCTCGACTCGGTTTTTCTTGTGTTTCTATCAGGGATAGTGAGCTCCTTTTTTAGTACCTGCTCTGCTGAGGCTCCAAGCGAGCCGAGCCGATACTAAATCTCTCTCTCTCTTCTCTTGCTTTGTGTGTGACAGAAAGACACATACAGCAGCAAGTACACCATCGCCTCCATGTCCTCCATTGGTTATGTGTTTGTGTTGCATGGATAACAAAGTCACGGCAGTTTAATGCAGCGTTGCTATGACGACCCAGCTCACGTTGAGGAGGAACTACAGTAATGGAAAAGGTTCCTGGTACCACACCGAGCCGAGTCTAGCTAGAACTGTGAAGTGCAAAAGCACCATTAGTGTGCTGGTAGAGTTTAACAAGTGATGAAGTAGTTTTAGTGTTTCTGTAGTTGTAGTCTTAGTTTTCTTGTTTCAGGTTTTAGGAGGAAAGTCTTGATTAGCAGAAGCTGTAACCGTTATCTCAACAAGTTAACCTGAACACTATACGGTTACCATGGAGACACTGAACACTATACAGTCACCGTGGAGACACTGAACACTATACAGTCACCTTGGAGACACTGAACACTATACAGTCACCGTGGAGACACTGAACACTATACAGTCACCATGGAGACACTGAACACTATACAGTCACCATGGAGACAATGAACACTATACAGTCACCATGGAGACGATGAACACTATACAGTTACCATGGAGACAATGAACAGAAAACTACAGTCACCATGGAGACGATGAACAGAAAACTACAACTAAAATCTGTTTATCTGCTGCTCTCTTTAGTTTTAGTTAGTTTTGATTTGTTCATTCTAGTTTTTATTTCATTTCCATTCTTCACTGTTGTGTCAACTGAGAGAAAAAAAGGAAAAAAGAACCCTATCCCTCCAAACCTGCAGAGGGCGACCCCAGAGCCAAAAAATACCAAAATAATCAGGAACAGGAACAGGAAGTGCACCTGAACACCCATGAGGTATTAAATGTTTGTCTGCACTTCAGTCAGGCCCTCTCACCTCACACACGACCGCAACTGATGGTTGACCAAAGGACGCAACTGGTAGGGGAAATCAGATCTTAATAGCGGATATGTTGTGAAATTTGTAGGCAAAGTATATTAAGTTGAATTGGTTGTGTTATGATTTAAGTGATTTACTTTATTGCCTATATATTATTTATGGAGTAGTGAAATGATTGAAAATGTACTGAAATACTTTCAGTTAATGTAACAGACAAGACTTAAGTTAATTTGAAAGTTAATTTGAGTTATTACTTATACTTGTACAGTTACATTTATTTAGAAATCTTTTGAAGAAGATGTTGATTGATTTGAAACTAATTCACATTTTCTGTTGTTATCATAGATTATCAACCTACTCCACCCTACCCTGATCCATCCATAATCTGTTCTGTTCTGTACCGTCAAAACCAAACCTACCTTCAATGAAAATAAACAATACAACTATGGATTGGAGTTGAGTTGTCCCTTGCATCCCTGCGGTGAACCAAGCAGTTTTTCAAGTTTGGGCAAAGTTGTGGTCAAAGTTCACATAACTTGACAGTTGATAATCAGCTTCAACAGTGAAGACAAGGATAAAAGGCCGGACGTCAAGCTGTCGACGCAGAGGGAGAAAACTGGAAACTCTTCACCATGGCAAAGGAAACTCTCGGGAAAACAGTCAAGCAACTGAAACAAGAGAGGACATTAGCTAAAGCAACCTTCACCAAGCAAGCAAATTACCTGAGCAGGAGTGCTGAGAGCATGATAAAGCATGAACTACAAGAGGAGTTCAGCAAGCTTAATTCTCTGGCAAGGCATGTCAGCGATGCCAATGATGACTACAGGGCTGGCCAGACATTGAAGATAAAGTTGATGAGGGTGGAGAAGTCAAGTTAGAGAAACAGCTGCAGGACGATCTTGAAAAGACGATGGCTGAGTGTGATGCAAGACTGGATGAAGTCTGGAAAACAGTCCAATCCAACCTCTGGCAAAGGTACGGTAGGGATGAGGTGACTTCTGCAATCCAAGAAGCAGGGACAGCCTGTGACAGAGCGAATGCTTTCCCCATCACTGCCATAAATAGAGACGGCTACGAACTGCAGCTGGAAGGAGTGAGGAGACTTGTTCAGGATGCAACAGCAAGTTTGAGAGCCTGGGAGAAATGGGTCCCATCAAATCAGACTGCACCCCTGGAGGCCACAGTGAAGGACCTGAGATCACATGGCAACAAGCTTGAAGCCAGGAGGGCAGAATTCCTCATTGCACAAAGGACGGCAGAGGAGGAAAGGAGAGGATTAGAGACTCAACCTATGGCAGTTCCACAACCAGTGGTGAGAATAAAGCCAACCAGTCTACCTAAATTCACTGGATGTAAGAGGACTTTCCACAGATGGAAGAAAGACTGGGAGAGCCTGCAAAGACAGGGAGAGTCGACTGGTTCAGTGGAGGTTAAGAAGTTCCAACTCCTTGACAGTGTGGATGAGCGAATAAGCAGAGACCTGCACCTGTCAACATACAACACTGCCGAAGACATGTTCAGAGTTCTCGAAAACAGGTATGGAAACAAGCCAACAATCGCCTTGGAAATAATTGAGGATTTGGAGAGGATCCCCCCTTTAAAGTCACATCAGCCAAGGAAAGTAATTGACCTGATTCAAGCCGTAGAAAAGGCACTGAACGACCTCACTGAGCTTGAAAGCACTGGAGCCATCAAGAATCCCCTTGTGATCAGATCGATTGAGCGCAAACTGCCAGACCATATGAAGAGGGACTGGCTCACATTCATGGTCAATCCAGGTAACATAGTCACACCGGACAATCACTTTGACAGCCTTCTCACATTCTTAAAGACTCAGGAGGAGATTCTAGAGAAACTAGACCAACTGAGTGTGAGTGAAAAATCTGAAAAGAAGCCCACTTACCTGGAGAAGAAGTATGCCTCCACAAAGACCACAAGGAAAGGGGGATGTGTTATCTGTGGAGACGAAAAGCATTGTGAGAAGATATTCTTTTGCAAGCGGTTCAAAGAACTAAAACCTAGTGAGAAGCTAAATGCTGTTGAAAAGCTGGGAGCATGCAGAAGATGCCTCATATGTCATGCAGAGGATGAGGAATGTACGGATACTTACCTGTGTAGGAACGGAGACTGCAAAAGAGGAAGCTCTTCGGACCACCATTACTTTCTTTGCCTGAGAGGAGGATTCAAGGGGAAGGAATCTGTGAAAGGAGGAAAATACAGCACCAGAAGGCAGACACTCACAGAAGAGCAAGAGAGGTTAATATCTGAGCTCACCCCAGACATGGCAGAGAAATTCAAGAAAGCTTTCACCAACATGGCTGCAAAATCACACTGCACCGGAAGGAACCTACCTGGAGTGATGGACTCAAACACATGTGAGTTACCAGTTATTCTCATGCTCCTTGAAGTAACTACCAATGCAGGGCAGAGAATTGGAACTCTCATTGACTTAGCATCAGATACCAACTACATCACTCACAGAGCTGCCAGAAGACTGAAGCTAAAAAGTGAAAGAATCACGCTTGTTGTTCATGGAGTTGGAGGGATGGCCATGAAGGTAAAGACCAAAAGATACTTACTCAAAGTGAGGGTCAAGACACCTAGAGGTACGGAAAGAGCTCATGAACTGATCTGCTATGGCTTGGATGAAATTGCAAGAGTGCAGAGAGTCATCAAACCTCAGCAACTCAAGAAGTTCTTCCCTGACATCAGCCTAGAAGACCTTCACAGACCAGAGCATGTCGAGCTTCTTATCAGCCACCGTGAAGGAAGACTCGCTCCACAAAGGGTAAAGGTAGTAGGAGATCTCGTCCTATGGGAGAGCCCTTTGGGAAAGACTGTTGGTGGAGCACATCCAGACCTTTGTGAAGTAGTGGACATGGCCCTGCACAGTTCTGAGACTCACTTCGCACGATCAATGAGAACCACAGCAGTGAAGTATCAAGAAATTGCTGAGAGGCAGGAGTTCAGAGCGGAAACCAAAAGCACTGTCGCTGGCAGAGAGTTCTTGGACTGGTGGAAGTGGGACAGCATTGGGGCAGCTTGTGAACCCATGTGTGGAGGATGCCGGTGCGGTAACTGTCAACCAGGAGGCAAAGACATGACTTTGAGTGAGGAGAGAGAGCTGGAGATCATCAGACAAGGCCTCACCTATGTGAAAGCGGATGCCCACAGTCAGGAGCCTCACTGGGACACAAAATATCCATGGATTGAAGATCCAAATAACCTGCCCAACAACAGGAATGCAGTGGAGGCCACTTTTCTGAGGACAGAGAGACAGCTCAAGAAAGAACCAGAGTGGCGTGCAGCATACACAGCTCAAGTCCACGAGATGGTGGAGAGAAAAGCAGCAAAGAAACTCACCAAAGAGACCATCACTGACTGGAAAGGACCAGTATGGTATGTCAGCCACTTGGTGGCGCCAAACCCACACTCCATCACAACACCTGTGCGACTGGTATGGAACAGCAGCCAGAAGTTTAAAGGGCTCAGCATGAATGACCTACTTCTGAAAGGGCCTGATGTACTCAACCCCATCCGAGCAGTGCTACTAAGATTCAGAAGAGGAGTCCATGCTGCCTTAGGGGACATCAAGAAGATGTACAATTCTGTGTGGCTTGAAGACCTGGAGATGCACCTTCATAGATTTCTCTGGAAAGACTGCGAAGATGGAGAAATTGAGGAATATGCCATCACCAGAGTTAACATTGGTGACCGACCAGCAGGGTGTATTGCACAACTGGCTATGAGGGAAACAGCAAAACTGCCCATGTTCACTCACCTGGAGGAGGAGCGTAGGATCCTCGAAGAGGATTCCTATGTAGATGACATCCTGACATCCCACGATGACCTGGAAAAGCTGGACAAAGCCACAGAGACAGTCCAAGAAATCCTGAAGGCGGGCGGATTCTTCCTCAAGCCATGGGTCCGGTCAGGCCAAAGTGGGAGGCAGGAGGATGCATCAGAACAGTGTGCACCAGCAGACCAAGTATTCATTCTTCCCAACCAGATGAGTCAAGGAGACAACAAAGCCCTTGGAGTTGGCTATCTTGTTGGAAAGGACAAACTGTACCTCATGACCTCTATCAACTTCTCGAAGAAAAGAAAGAAGATGAGGACTGACCAGAATCTCCTTGGAGAAGAGGTGAGAGGAAAAACTCCAGACCCACTGACAAGAAGGCAACTACTTAGCCAAGTCGCTAGCTTGTATGACCCAATAGGCCTTGCAACACCTGCCAAGCAGAAGGGAGCCATTCTGGTCAGGAAAGCTTTTCAAGAAGCTGGAGGCAAAGCTCTGACCCGTGATACATGGGACCAACCTCTGTCTGGAAAACTGAGGGAAGAAGCCATCCACCTGTTTGAGGAATACACACGCCTCAGCCAAATCACCTTCCACAGAAGCCTTACACCAGCAAAAAGGACAGAAGGCCCCTGGGGAATAACATTCTCTGATGGAAGCGACCAGAGTTATGGAGCTGTTGCATACTTCAGATGGGAGACCGAACAAGGCATCCTGGTTCGACTGGTTGAATCCAAGGCAAAGCTCACACCACTTGACCAAAAGGGAGAACCAGTGAAGGCTGAAATCTGTGGTGCTGTTTTTGCTGCAAGACTCAGAAAATACATTGAAAAGCACATTCGAATGCAGGTTGAACGCTGGCTCCATCTTCTGGACAGTCAAACCGTGCTGGGAGCAATCCAAAGAGACAGCTATGGGTACCAGACATTCTTCGCCAATAGGGTTGGAGAGATCCAGAAGTCCACATCTGTCGAAGAATGGAGGTGGATTCCAGGTGAGCAGAACATCGCTGATCTCATAACAAGGGGAGCAAACCCAGAACACCTCAAAGAGGACTCTGAGTGGCAGAATGGACCAGAGTTTTTGAAAAGACCTGTGGAAGAATGGCCAACAAAGTCTGCTAAAGATGTAGCTGCATACGCCAGAGAAGGTATAAATAAGCTCCAAAGGAAATCTTTCACAGCGGTACTGACCAGAGCACAGTCAAAAGGAAACAAACAGGCCCCAACTACCACTGCAACTCCAGTGTCTCCAACCTCTGCCGTGACCAAAGCAGACCAAAGTAAGGACCTGCAAAGCAGCCCTAATGGAGGACAGGAAAACCAAGTCCAGAGACCACCTGCTGGTTCTGCAGTGAAGAGGATCCTTGACATCAGCAAGTTCAGCAGTTTAACGAAGCTGACCAGAGTTCTTGCCTGGGTGTGGAGAGCTGCCACAAAGTGGAGAAAGGTGCTGGACAGAACTGCAGGCACGAGTAAGCCAAAAGGGGAGGGAATTCCTTCAGCCCAGAGAATCAAGTCCAGAATCCAAGAAGCTGCACTGACCGTTAGGGAGTGTGAAGATGCACTCAGGGATATCTTCCTTGCAGCTCAGGAAGAGGCGACCTTTCCAGACACTGCACTCAACAGACTTGCTGTATTCAAGGATGAAAGTACTGGACTTTTGCTCTGCGGAGGAAGGTTCCAAATCTTTAACGAGGAGGAAACTACAGTACCGATCTTGCCCTGCACATCCTGGATATCCACTCTTCTAGCTCAAGAAGCACACAGTGCAAATCATGAGGAAATAGCAGGTACACTTCTGCGGATGAGGAGGAAAGCCTGGGTGGTAAGAGGCCGGAAACTAGCCCAGAAGATTGTCGACAGCTGTGTGTCCTGCAGAAAAGCAAAGGCCAGGAAATGCCAGCAGATCATGAGTGACCTTCCATCTGAGCGAATAACACCAGCCAAACCATTTAAGTACACAACAGTGGACTTATTCGGACCTTATGAAGTTAAGGATGAGGTGAGAAAGAAGGTGAAGCTCAAAGTGTGGGGAATTGTCTTCTGCTGCATGGCATCCAGAGCTATACACACAGATCTTGTCAGTGACCAGTCAGCTGAAGGCTTCCTGCTGGCCTACCATCGATTCACAGCACTAAGAGGACATCCTAGGAAACTGTGGTCAGATCCTGGAAAGAACTTTGTTGGAGCTAGACCTGCCCTCAAGGAGCTTTATATGTTTCTGGACCGGCTGGAAAAAACAAAGCTTGAAAATGAAGCCTCCAAACATGGCACAGAATGGAGCTGGAAAATCCACCCTGCTGACTCACCTCACAGGAACGGAGCTGCTGAAGCTGCTGTCCGCACCGTGAAGAGGGCTTTGCACAATCTGGGAGGCAATGGAGTCTTCACATGGAGTGAGTTTCAAACCTTCCTTTACATGGCCTCAAACCTTGCTAATGAAAGACCGATTGATGCCAGAATTCAGAGCCGTGAAGGATGTGTAGAATACATCAGCCCAAATTCACTTCTGCTTGGAAGAACTGGACCCAGCGGAGATCCAGGGACTTTTGATTTCGAAGGTTACCCCTACAAGAGACTAAGAGCTATCCAAACAGAAGTGGACCGGTTTTGGAGGAAATGGAGTCAGTTAGCAGGACCAAACCTGTTTGTCAGGACCAAGTGGCACACAGTTCACAGGAACGTGGCAGTTGGAGATGTTGTCTGGCTGGCGGACCAAAATGCCTTGAGAGGACAGTTCAGGCTTGCCAGAGTGGGTGATGTCAACACTGACAAGAAAGGAATTGTAAGGGATGTGTATGTCAGGACCTTCCCCAGCTACCCAGTCTTAACTGTGAAGCCCACTCAAAAGCTGAAAAAGCCATCAACCAAAATACCTGCAACAGTTCTTCACAGGGATGTCAGACGGATAGTCGTATTGCTGCCAGTCGAAGAGCAAAATTGAAAACAAAACCACATCTGGATCGTGGACATCATTAATGTGGTGTGACCTCCTTGGGTTGAAGAACCAGGAGGTCAAGTGGGAGGTGTTGTGTCAACTGAGAGAAAAAAAGGAAAAAAGAACCCTATCCCTCCAAACCTGCAGAGGGCGACCCCAGAGCCAAAAAATACCAAAATAATCAGGAACAGGAACAGGAAGTGCACCTGAACACCCATGAGGTATTAAATGTTTGTCTGCACTTCAGTCAGGCCCTCTCACCTCACACACGACCGCAACTGATGGTTGACCAAAGGACGCAACTGGTAGGGGAAATCAGATCTTAATAGCGGATATGTTGTGAAATTTGTAGGCAAAGTATATTAAGTTGAATTGGTTGTGTTATGATTTAAGTGATTTACTTTATTGCCTATATATTATTTATGGAGTAGTGAAATGATTGAAAATGTACTGAAATACTTTCAGTTAATGTAACAGACAAGACTTAAGTTAATTTGAAAGTTAATTTGAGTTATTACTTATACTTGTACAGTTACATTTATTTAGAAATCTTTTGAAGAAGATGTTGTTGATTGATTTGAAACTAATTCACATTTTCTGTTGTTATCATAGATTATCAACCTACTCCACCCTACCCTGATCCATCCATAATCTGTTCTGTTCTGTACCGTCAAAACCAAACCTACCTTCAACGAAAATAAACAATACAACTATGGATTGGAGTTGAGTTGTCCCTTGCATCCCTGCGGTGAACCAAGCAGTTTTTCAAGTTTGGGCAAAGTTGTGGTCAAAGTTCACATAACTTGACATTCACAAAACTAAAGATTTCAGTTAACTACATTACATTAAAACTGCTAGTTTTAGTGAACTATAATCAACCTTGTGCTTCGATACAATTAAACGTTTATCGAAGCACATGTTTAATTCAACTACAGTAACATGAGCAGTGTATAATTCATCTTCTAACTTGTGGAGACAGATGATAAAATAATTGTCATGCTATCATAAATTTATATGCAGTCATGAAGCTTTAATTCATAATAAATTACATTATGAGTAATACTGGAAGTGATGTATAGCCTTTTAAACACACACACACAGCACTTGTGAACAGTGTTAATACCAATATAACACTTCATAAACCCATATGAGCCACACCGCACATTCACACACCTGTCATACCACACACACACACACACACACACACACACACACACAGTTCAGTGTATAGTAAAAACAATGGGATAATGCTATAAACTTATTTTAGTTGGACAACAAAGAGACGCCACAGAAACCCCGAACTAGTCCCCATAATCCCCCTGCTGTCACTCAGACTGCCTGACTGTCGCACACACGCACACACACACACACACACACACACACACACACACACACACATACACACACCCCTTTGATTCGGTACGATCCTCTGTTCTCAACCATCGTCATCATCATTTTCCCTCATTTTTATTAAAATAGTCGACGTAAAAAAGAAATGATTTATTAATTTCATTTTTATATATACGGGGAAAAGCATAAACTAAGGACTCACACCACAGTACTTATAGTTCAAGCTGCACCTGAGTCTATAAAATACACAGCTAATTACCAACAAACAGAAAAAGCAGAAAACAAACATTATAAGAGTATCAGGAGATGATTCAATGATCACATGACTTCAACCTCTGTGGCTGAAGAGTTACACATGTTGACCTGAACACAGAAAGCTACGCGAGGATTTATGAAGAGATTCCTGATAGATCGCAGCAGACGCACCTCGTGTTCCTGAACCAGAGGAACCAGCAGCTCCCTGAGAGCCTGCATTTAAAGATGGGTTGGTGTAAGGTTAGCAAATTAAATATAATGGTCAGCTATTATCAACTATTAACTTCATTGCTCCATAATAGAAAATGAATCTGTAATCTGTGGGACTAATAAAGGAATATCTGAGCAGTAAAACAATAAATTAAATGTGAATAAAACTATTTGCATCAGAGGAAAGTCTGAAAAGTTGAACATTTCTTTATGAAACAGAATGATTGAACTGTGTTGAGTTAAATATCACAATCTGAGGACAGAGTCAGCAGCAGAGGAGGCGAGGCTAACCCTAACCCAGGCCTGCAGGACTTCTTTCAATTGTCAGCCTTTCTCTTCAGGTGTTTTTGTACAGAAATTGACAATCCAAACAGAAGCAGACAGATGGAAACAAACTGAATCTAATTGAAGCTGTCAGTGTGTGACTGACTGAACAGCTGCTGCAGCCTGTTAGCAGCGAGCAGCTGGACGCTATCGATCCAATCTGAAGAGAAGATCATCCAGAGTCCTTCTGCATATGACTAGTAAATCAAAGTATCTGGGTCACTAAAACACACACACACACACACACACACACACACACACACACACACACACACACACACACACACACAACTTGGTGACTGGGTTTGTCAGGCATTAACTAGGGGCAGCATTCCTGTGAGGCTCCACAGCAAAGCTCCAAAATCCTACTGGAGGCTTACACACACACACACACACACACACGCAAACACATGCACATATCGTCCATACAGACACAGATCATAGGTAGACAGACTGTGAGATCACCTGTTCTTATGGAAAATCTATAGGGAACAATAGATGGTTTAATAACAGAACAATGAAATCTATTTATAGACATCATGACCTCAGACACACATGTACAGAAACACTAGCAACGCTGTGTGTGTGTATGAATGTGTACAATATCACATCACATCCGTCAGGTAGAACTGGAGTTACATCCTGGTAGAAACTATTTATTTGTTGGGGTAGCCTCACTGCAAGGTAACCATACATGTAAGAGTAGAAGGGAATGCGTTTGGTTATTAATAATGACTAATAATTATTCATTAACAATTAAAACATTATTAATATTGGGCACCACGACCAGGAAAACCGGAAACAATAACCAAACTGTCAAATTAGTCTCAATCAAGAATCAAATAGGAAAAGTGAAGGAGTGAAACTCTGAGCTCTGTCTCTTTTAATCAGCCACGTATCACAACAACATATGAACAATGATCACAAAACACTTCTCTTCAAATCTATACAATTTATTAACAAATTATTAATGAACAAGTTAATCAATGAATAGTTATACGTTGTACTACCACTATAACTAATGGTAGTACATATTTCGCACAGCACATCTATTGCCGGAGAAGTAACTTAGAGCTGCATTCTACCAAAAGGCCACCAGGGGGCGACCGTCTCTATACAAGTCAATGGAGAATTCACCAACTTCTCACTTGATTTCTAACCTCAGTAAACGTTTTCAAAATGTGTTTATGGTCTCAATCGCTAGTTTAAAGCCTTCTTCAATGCAGTATGATGTTCATTTGGGACATTTTGGCCTCCCTGATTTTATATGTGACGATAAAGCAGGGTATGCATTAGGGCGTGGCTACGTCCTGATTGACAGATTGATTGACCAATGTCCTCGAGATACAGCCCTCGTAACCATAGCAACCTCCCCGCTCCGCCCATGGCCCCGCCTCATGCCCATATAAGTAGAATCTGTGTTTTTATTTTTCCCAGCATGCACCTGAAATTTTCAAGATGGCGCTGCCTAGATCCAAAACTATTGGCTCCCGAGCAGCAGTCCACAAACCAATGGGTGACGTCACGGATGTTACGTCCATTTCTATACAGTCTATGAGTAGTAGTGAAGAAGGAGCACATGGTATTTCAGTGATCGGGCGAGATTTCGACGATGTTTACAGCTTTAGCAGTAGCAGCAGAGTAAAAGCACATAAACCTAAACATTAAGTTTCTCAAAACAGATAGCAGAGTGTTTACTCGAGCAGTCACAAACATTTCTGTAGCGCTGGTGCATCTGGGCCTTTTTAACACTAATCTCAGAGCGTCATTATATGCCACTTGCAGTCTCTGAAGGCTCGATTATTTATAGTTCAACCACAGATGTGCAATGTACAAAGGAGAACAATACACTTTAAACAGAGTCAGCTTCATTCCATCAGTGCAACAACTGAATTTACGCGACAATACATTTGCTTGCACATACAACACTGACGATAAATGTCCTCATCATCTGTCAGTTGCTCTGAGATCACATAGTTAATATCTGCTGATTAAACAAAGAATAAAGAAATAAAGTAGAACAAACTGGAACCTTGCAGCACATGTTAACCTGCTCAGTACAGAATCCAGATCCAAATCCAAACATCATCACATGTCTGCTGTCTCTTTAAGTGTAGAGTAGGTTTGGTCTGGATCCATGTCGGCTGCATCCAGACTCTAGTAGACGTCGTCGTAGACATTGTCGTCAGTCATGGAGCCTGAATCACGGTTCTCATAGTGGACAGGAGGACGGTTCTCAGAGTGGACAGATAACTGAAAATGAAACAGGAATAACATGAAACCTAAAATACAGCAGTAAGCAGTGTAACAGAACAGATATTGTGTTCTTCTTAGATAATTGTTTGCTGATATTTTAGTGATAACAACTCAACAGGTCAGAGTCTAATAACAGTCATTATGATTTTATTTCATTATAATTTTGTTCATATTAGTGAAGTATTTGCAGACATGATTGTTTATTACTAACTACAAAAATAAAATTTCTGCCAACAGTTAGAGTTAACATGAGACATTCAGAGTTAAAGAAAGTCACCTCCTTGTTTCTGCTGTCTGAAGTTTCTCTGGTGTTCAAACCAGAGTTCCTCATCATCTTCAGTTTGTAGATGAGCAGCAGAACAACAGCAACCAGCACAACAATCACAAGAACACATACAACCAGAGGCCAGAAGTAACCTGGACCAAAGACACCAGAGAGAGAGAGAGAGAGAGAGAGAGACATCATTACTGTTTTAAGAAGACATTTAGTTGCAGAGAGACAGTGATGGACAGATGGACAGACATGAACTGTCCTGTACCTGCAAACTGCTCTGTGGTTTCAGGGAAAGATGATGAAGGTGTGAAGCTTCCTGAACTGGAGGTTAAACTCTGTGTTGTTGCTGGTGTGGAGGCTGATGGGACTGATGTTGGTTCTTCAGTGGTTGGAGCTGTGAACAATGAAAACACAATGAAACTATCAGATACTGAATCAATAAAGCAGAGGAATGAGATGCTGCTCTACACAAGAAAAAAGCAGCTTAAATATGTATTTAGACGTGCAGGTGGTCGAGTAGTTAGACCACATGCCACATACACAGCCGACCCTGGTTTGAATCCCGGCCGAAGGGCCTTTGCTGCATCACACCCCCCTCTAGCTTCCATGTTTCCTGTCTGTCTACTGTTGCATAAAGGCATCTATGCCGAAAAAAATATCTTATTAGTAGTGGCGTGCACAGACTTTTTGAAGGGCAGGGGCGAAAAGAAAAAAAAGGGCACATACAGCACGTTCTCGCCACTGAAAGGCACTTTAGTGCATGTTTTTGCCAACCAGGAGGGCTCTTTAGTGTGTGTTTTTTTAACAAATGGGCTACGCCCCCCCCCCCCCCCCCTGTGCACACCACTGACCAGCGGCCACAGTTTGTTGCGAGCCTTCAGCTGTTCTTTGGAAAAATCTTTATGGAAACGTACTTGCATCTCGCTGCAGACCCTCGCATCTTTCGACCCTTTCCAGACTTCATCCCGAACAGTTCTCACCCCAAATTGAATTATGATTGCCCGAGGAGTACCGTTGGGGGCAGCAGGATTATCCTTTCTTCCTAGGCGATGGACAGTATCCACAGACTGTATGGTACAATTCTCGTAAGTATCCCAATAACCGTCTCTCTTGTATCTTCTCCCTCCTTCTCTGGAAGAGCAGTCAACCTCAAGTTCCATCTTTGTTTGTAGTGGGCTAGCTTCGCACATGCATTTTTCAACTGGTTGTTTTCTTTCTGGAGATCACTTACCTTTTTTTGAAGCACAACGATCTCCTCCTCTGTTTTCCCTTGTTGCCGTTGTATTGGTTTTGATGCGCCTGTCAAAACTTTTTAAAAGTTCAGTCTGCTCGTCCATCTTAAGGGTTAAAGTTGACACTGCATGAAGAATTGCAGCACTGGTGCTTTCTTCCTCCTTTATGAGGTCTTATCTTCTTTGGGTTCGGGCTTTTTATTGGTGTGTGGGTCAAATGTATTCTCTGTTCCTTGGGAGTCGCTTCATCCACTTCAATTTCTTCGATGTCGACATCATCACACGCTTCATGGAGAGCCTTCAGGTGATATTCGTGGTCAGTCATGTTGCCAGCAGGTCGTCTCAAATGTAGCAAAGACTGTTTTTTGTTTATTTGTTTTTTTTATCTATGTATTTAAGTACTATATGTTCTGGCTTTGAAATTTGTGGGGTTATTGCAAATAAAGTTCACAATTCAAGGACTAAAACAAAACTTTTTGCCAGAGCCTGCATGCTGTTGCCACTCACTCCACCATCTTGGATCCTCTCAACTCTGACCTTAGTGCTCCTCTCACTGCCATTCATTAGATCACACCAATCAGATTCTAGCTGGAACTTTGGTTGTTTGTTTATATCTTGTCATTTCCATATTTAAATTTTATATTTTAAATCATTTTTTTGATTTTAGATAAAAACAAAAGAAAGTATATTTTTTCTTTTATGCACTCACCAGAAGGTACATTAATTAAAAGTAAACATTTTCATGATTTTCAATATAAAACTAACCATCTAAAAAAAAGATCGGGAATGAGTAGGATGATTCTGGAGACGAAGGTCTGCCATAACCACACTTGTACCGTCCTGAGTCCGACTTCTTCAGCTGTGTGATGGTCACATACAGTCCAGATCCTTTTGTATATTCAATACTGTATCTGCCACTCTGAGCTTTGTTCCCTTCTGTTTCAATCAGGATGTCTTCTACTTTTTTACATTCATCCTTACAGAGGAACTTCCTGCTTCCATAGACAGCAGCATTGCACCAGCGAGTGATACTTCCTCCCTCAGTTTCTGCACGGATTAATTCAGTGTTTACCCCCAACGGTGCTTCTGAAAAGATGAACAATCAACAGTTAGTGTCTGTACTTCCTGTAAGATGCTGCAGTCTGATCACAATATTTCCTGCTTCACATTGACACAGATCCACAGAGTCACACTGGGAGCTGCCCAGTTCAACCACAATCTGACTGCTGGATACACTGAGTCAATATATCATAAACGTCTCACAGTCTTCACACAGTTTAATTACATTCTATCTGACTTCATTTATTCTTATGCTTCACAATCATTAAATGGGATGAACATAGTAAATATATCAGGTTTTGTGACTTTCAGTAGAAACTCACCATCTGTAACTCTGAGGTCAAAGTCATAGTAAGAATCTGGAACCAAAGATCCACCCAAACCACATCTGTACCGTCCAGAGTCCGACTTGGTCAGCTGTACGATGGCCACAGTCACAATTCTTCCAGAGGATCCGTCTTTATATCTGATGATGTATCTGCCGGTCAGAGCTATGACATCATCTGTTTTAATGAGAATGTTTTCTTCTTTACATTCTCCTTTACAGAAGAACGTGGTGTTTCTAGACGAAGTCAAGTAACAATTTATTGAACCACTTCCTCCTTCAGCTCCAGCATAAATATCTACTGCATTGGTGAGTCCAGTGTTTCCATCCTGCAGTTCTGTTGGAAAGATGAACAGTGAATACTGATGATCAATACTTTGTGTATTGTAGACTTACTGTAAAACAGACTGCAGCTTAATGAGAGCTAATCCATCACTTCACAGAGAAGCAGAGATGAAACAGAGGCAGTGTGGTGGAAGAAACAGCACATACTCTTCTGTGTCTTATAATTAAACATCATCCTAACACCTTATATGAAAGCTTTGCTTCACAGGTAGATGTGTCTGGGTTTTGTTTACTATATATGGTGATAATGATTCTCACTTTTCTTCCTTGTCTGAAAACATGAGTTGAGAAACACATAAGGGAGTTGTTAAGATATCATGAGGAACATGTTGCTGTTTCCTGTGTGTGTGGTTGTAGACTGCTGTATACAACCAGGAACTAACTGTTATGGCCTGACTCAAGTGGCCACAACGAAAGGGAGACACACCATGGCAGTCGGTTAACTAAATATATTTAATCCGAAACCAAATAAAATTATGCCAAATTAGATTACTTAAATGATGAAGTGTGAACATCAGTGGCATCAGTAATGTATGAGCTGGGTGACATCACATTTAGTTTAGTTAAATTCAAAGATTAGATTATAGAGATGTTGCATCAGCAAATAGTAACAGAATCATTTAGAGAACAACAGAATAACTAATTAACATGACAGCAACATAAACACTAAAGTGATAGAAATGTGACATTAGTTAAAATGTCCACAATGA
Organism: Scomber japonicus; assembly: GCF_027409825.1. NCBI lineage: Eukaryota > Metazoa > Chordata > Actinopteri > Scombriformes > Scombridae > Scomber > Scomber japonicus. Next base: position 35,100,355 of record NC_070581.1, on the reverse strand, counting down.
ATGTCCAGAAGCAGTGTGTGCTGCAGCTTTACAGACACAGTCAGGTAATCAGTCCTCACCTGATAAGAAGCAGAAGAACAGAACCTGGTGGATATTCATTCTGAGTTTGATCCTGATGCAGAAAATCATCAAACTGTCAGAGAACTGCCTCAAAGTGTCTGTCTGATCAACCAGGAAGATGGAGAAGCTTTAAGTTAACATTACTTCCTCTTTCTCTACTTCTCTTTTCTCTGTTAGCAACATGATTATGATGATGATGATGGTTGAGGTTAACATTAATGAATAAATGATTTGATTTTTGACCTATTATTTGACTGTGGAGGTGAGCAGTGGGGCAGCCAGCTGTAGGAGAGAGAGGCTGGATCAGCAGCAGCAGGTACGTTGACTAATCACCATCTCTTTGTCTTTGCAGTAGTGGCTTGACTGGAGCAGGCTGCACACAGGAAGTGAAGGACAAGAACCCTGAGTTTACCTCTGTGTTGTGTTTAAGTTTGAATTTGGTGCAGACGTTTTTGAGGCAGCATCTCACAGGAGCTCCTCACCTGTTTATTTGGCAAACAGAAAGGGAAAAAAACATTCACTGTCATCTGGAGGTAAACCCTCTGTGGCAGCAACTGTGCTACACTGACCTATATGACCTCAGTAGAATTATTCAGACACATTAAAACCAACAAAGCAAACAGTCCAGTATGTAAACACACCAGCATCTCACAGCACAATATATTGACCTCATACAATCTTTACATAGTGTATAATATCCCAGGAGATATCCAGCAATGAAGATTAAATACAAACAGGCGGCTGTGGCTCAGGACGTAGAGCGGGTGTCCTCCAATTGGAAGATTGGTGGTTCGATTCCCGGCTCCTCCAGTCCACATGTCGATGTGTCCTTGGGCAAGACACTTAACCCCTAATTGCTCCCGTTGCTGTGCCAACGGTGTATGAATGTGTATGAATGGTTAGATTGCCTCCTGATGAGCAGGTTGGCACCCTGCGTGGTAGCCCCTGCCATCAGTGTATGAATGTGTGTGAAAGGGTGAATGAGATGTAATGTAAAGCACTTTGAGTGGTCGCAAAGACTAGAAAGGTGCTATATAAGTACAGAACATTTACCAAACACACAGCATCAACTATATGAACACAATAAGTGTAATAATAATGTGTATCAGTGGTTTCATGATGAAGCTGCTGTGAATCCTCTTTGATTTATCTGACTGAAGATGAGAATAAACACTTTACTATATTTACCATTTATGAGCACTATATAAGAACTTAAGATATAATGTATAAAGACATTTTAATAATGCTCGTATAAAGTCTATTGCTTAAAAATGCTAAATATGAGGGAAGTGGTGAAGTGTTACCATTGTATTTAAAAATCATGAATCTAACAAATTAAAGGAAGTAATTACAAAATGTCCAGTAAAGAAACAAAAGAATATTCATATCAGTAATAAATATGTTGACTTTGTGTTCCTCTTTTTGTAATACTAACGTACTGCTGAGTGAAAACTTCCTTTTTTCTACAATAAGTGAGAAAAACGTCAGAATCAGAGTCCTGCTGGTTATCACATCACACCGTGTGTTTACTCTCATTCATTTGCTGCTCAACGTTTCTCATGAGATTTAAAATGTACTGCACACTTCTTTATTGTCGTTGTTATTTTGTTTTTTAGAATAGTGCAGCTAGTTCTTAAATGAAGAAACGTAAAACATGAACAACTGTGAATGATGTGCATTTCCATCAGCTTCTTTTAAGTGAATAAAGAAGCTATACGATCCATAACTTATTCAGAGAACCTGGTGGAAGCACAAACACAGCAGCATTAGAGAGACTCATACCTACCAAACCTTTTCTGGTTTGAGTCTCTCTAATGCTGTTGTGTTTTGTGTAACGTAACTATTAGTAGATTGTGTGGGCACATTGCCAAAAACTAAAACTGGAATCAATCCCTAATATCACTTTTTCCAATGGCTGCGTCATTGCTGGGATTCCAAGGTGCAGTAATGTAAGGCCGCGTTCACACTGCAAGCCAAAATCTGATTTTTAGCCAATGTTGATTGGAACCAGATGCTCTTATGAAGTCTGAACAGTCATAAATCACATGAAACCAGATCAAACCAGCTTTGGGAGGAAGTTTGGACAAATGTGTCTGAGTCTGAACAGCTCCAAACACTCAGATCAGATTTGACTGTCTGTGACGTCTCTCTACGTCTCTACGCTACATCACTCTATGCAACACCAGACCCGCTTATTCCAGTTGTTGTTGCTAGGTGATATCACCGAAGGACGTAAACATCAGTCCTTGGACAGAGGACCAAACCAAACTTTTAATCTTAGTCTCAGATTTGAGAAAGAATCCTGTACGAGCCTACATGTGTGGTACTTCCCCTTTGTGAAATCACAGAGGAAGAGACAATAACACAAAACCAAAGAAACTGAAGGAGTTGAAAGTGAAGTGGAAAAACTGATTCATTTTCTTGTCAAAACAATACTTCAAATCATCACAAATGTGGGTGTGGATGGATCAAAGTGGCTGGGCCAAAAAGACAAGAAATAATAAGGCAAAAATAGACCTGACTAATAAAACTAAATCATAAAGAGACCTGATTAATTCATCTAGAACATGACCTTCAAAAGAAATACACGGTAGTCACCAAACAATGACCTAGAGTTTCTAGACCGAAGCCACCTATTGTCCTCCACTTCCCACTACATACCTTTTTATACACATTTATTGGCAGCTTCCTAATATTCATAACAAGTTTGTTCATACAATGCAACACAGAACAGCACAAACACAAGAGGAAGTGAAGCTGGGCCCATTTTATTAAAATCCTCTGATGATGATTGGTCAGCTGCGTATCTGAGGGAACACATAGTCTGCACAGGTAAAACCAAACATGTAACCAAACACGGGGAAAGAAGAGAGAAAGAAAACAGACACTTGGTCTCTGCCTTGTACATAACATAGTGTCAAAATATTCTTCACAAAATTTAAGTTTTTAATAATAACTTTTCTAATGTGATACCCCAAAACGTACAGAAACACAGTGAGAGATATCTTGACTCTCACTGAGCCTTGGTGATAAAAAAGTGTGTTCCTCTATGTGTAAAACTACAGAGTGCCAACTTCCTTATTTCTAAAATGCACCAGACAACCTTCAGAATCAAAGTGTTTTGGTGTTTGCCTCTCAGTGTTTCTCATCAGCCTTAATATATCATTAATTTTAACTTACCCCAGCTACAGTTTGGTGAATGTAATCCAGTTTTCCAGATCATCTTTGTGCAGTGCTGCAGTATTCTAGTTGGACCTGCAGTCTGTGATTACCTGACCAACTATCACTGATCAGTCAAATCACTTTATTTAGAGTAAAACCATATAAACCAATGAATGAGCAATGACCTGTTTAAATGCAGAGGCATTATTTATGTTCAGTGTTGGTTAACCACATGAGGCTGTTTTTGTACTCGTGTGTGAAACAAAAGCTGCAGCTGTGCTCATTAAAAACTTCTCATAACTTTCACTTTATAAAGTGTTTACAGTAAACATGTGATGCAAAATGTGTCAAACAGGAAAAGCAGGTCAACCAGCTGCATTGTTCAAAATTATTTGAATCAAATGTTGAAGCTGTCTGTGTGTAAGTGTCTTTTTCAGTACTACCACTAGGAGGCACCAGAGCCCAGTTTAAACTTTACACATACTGGCTGTAAAATGACTCACTGTGGTGAACAGATGCTCCCACAGTAACTGCAGCCTCTTCCAGTATGAAGAGGTTCAAGTTCAAACACTTTGTCATTGTTTATGTATAAATACAATCCTGTTTTTTAAATAATGTGTAACGTTGTCATGTTTTGTGCTATTTGGTCATTTGCATTAACTGCTATAAAAAAAGAAAGATTAAATAGTGGTTTGTCCCGTCCATTCCCTCGTGGACAACACTGATGGACCTTTAGCTTACGTCCATGTGACTCTTTACCGTCTACTTCCTGCAAGACTCCTAGACGGGACTATCAGGCTTTTACTGTAAACGGCTGCAGTGACAAACTGAACTATTTGTTAACAATTGTGCAACTGCCTGCAAAAGTAGGACAGAGGTAACGGTAACTAGGCTAGGTAACTAGGTTAGTTTAGCAATATATTTACTGGCTTCTGCAACGATAACACTGCAGCCACATTCAGCCTGATCGTGGTGGTGGCAGTAATGCAGTGTTAAGAGGTCCTGGTCCTTCCACATATTTCTGAGATCAGGTGAGGCAGATTCCACCCCACCTAAAAACCTGTGTGAGTGTGTGAGCTTTGAGTCTGAGGAAGAGGAAGGGCTAAGAAAGCAACCCAGTGTCACATCAAAATCTATCATAGCTACGTTGGTCCACAGCGCAAAACGTACAAGTTTCACAATGATGGCTCAAAAATTGTGAGATGGCTACGTTTCTTCAGCCATTCCTTTTATTCTCAGTGAAAATTATAATATTTTAATGATGATTTTTCTTTTTTTCCACAGGATGTGTTCATTTTAATTAATGGATTAATTTATAATTCCCATGTATCTTATAACTCCACATCTATCTATCTATCTATCTATCTATCTATCTATCTATCTATCTATCTATCTATCTATCTATCATTAAACTACTTCCATCAACCTTCTCTTTCTCTCTAACATCCTTGAGAAATGAGTCATCAATCAGTTGTGTAACTTTTTACATAACAATCATTTATTTGATGATTTTATGATTTTCAGTCTGAGAGAGACAGCACTAGTGAAAGTCAATGAAAAGCCATTAAGGGTGACCCTCATTCATTGGAAAACAACAGCAAACAATACAAAAAAACAAGAAAGAAAAAAAAAGATAAAATAGAATACAATTATACAAAGCAAATACAAGTAGGTGTTTGGATATTTAGGATCAAATTTGTAAAATGTCCAAAAGATATAAATGTATTTTAAGGAGTCAGCTGCTCTAAAGCTAAAAGCAGTTTTTCCAAGTTTAGACCGAACTCGTAGAACTGGTGAAGTAAAAGCCAGTCGGTAGATCAGGTTTGGTAAAGTCCATCTGGGTGATAGAGCGGTTATGAATGGTAATGGAGTTATTTTCCTATATGAGCTTTGTCGATAATGACATTTTAGAGAGGACCATCCAACATTATTGTACAGAATACAACTCTTCTGCCCGAACCATGTGTTAGAATGAGAGCATGGTGTAGACAGTGAGCTTAACAATTTTCCAGTAAAAACACGAAGATGGAAATCCAGCGTAAGGTATTTGTATGGAAGTCTTTTTGTAAAACTGCATACAAACAGAAACACAGAATCAATGTACAGTATCAAATTATACAGATGAGATTACACACACATAAAATAGTCTTCATCTAAGAATATTCAACAACTCCATGGCAAGTATTCAAAGAGAGTTAGCTGGTGAAAAATTACCTATGAATAATCTACACAACAAACAGTAACATGCATAACTGTGTAAATGTACTTACAGATTGTGCGTGATCGTGTCAAAAGAAAGAGGGTGGACGTAGTTGTGATTACACCTCTCCACTGCTAAACTTCAAAATGGCTGCCGTGCTAAATCTTGAAGTGGTTTTAACCATCTCCACCACTAGGGGGCACTGCACACGGCACTCTAATGTAATTACTGCAGGCAGAATAACAACGATGTGTACATAAACATCTCCTGAAATAAATCTTAAGACTGAGTGATGAACAGAATTAAGAGGTTTGAGGGTTGAAGAGGATGTGTGTCTATAAATGACATCATCATAGTCCAGACTGACTAAAACTGGGAGAGATAATTATGTTTCTGTAGAGATAACCAACTTTTTGCCTGATTAGGTACACAAGGTTATCTATGTGGAAGTTTTTCATCTATCCAGGTACTGACATATTTATATTGTGTGACTCTCTCAATCATTGCTCATCATGCTGAAATCATTAAAGTCTGTGTAATGTCAGAATAAATATGTGTTCTGAGTTTGACATACCACAGAACAGTATGTTGTTAACCACCCTGCCAAATTTGAATGATTAAAAAAATTGCCAAATATATGAAATTAGGCTTCAAAGTTGTGTAAAAATCAGCCTCTTTCTCTGCTCCCAAACGCTGTGGGCGTGGCCGACGAGTCCGCTGAAGCCCCGCCCCCTACCAAGTGTCACCTGTCAATCAAAGTCACCACCTCTACCAGAAACATGGACGCTACGTCTGAGAGCTTTCTGCTGCTAACTAAGCTGCTAGCTTTATGGTTAACTCGGCTGCTGACTCAGCTAACTGGCTAACTATAGACTGTGGTAGTAGTAGTGTGTGCTGAATGTATTTATACCTCTACAGCAGCAGGGTTTATGCTAATTTTCAGACCCGCCCACTAAATCCTGAACACAGAAATCTTGAAACACTTGCTTTTTACACCTTTTTCAGAAATACATTTATGACCTATTTAACGTGTTTAGAAGAAAATGTCTGAATTCACTTTACACAGCCTTTAAAGACTATGGCTCTGGTTCTGGGAAATAACATGAACCTTGTTTGGCAGCATTAACCACAGGTTTTAGATCTTTAAGAGCATCTTGCAGAATATTAAATGAGCACTGTAGAAAATCAGAAATATAATACAATAACTGTGATCTGTGTACAGATGGGAATGACAGCTTGCCAAAAATGATAAAATGTTATAAAAAGTGAAGAGAACTGGACCTAAAATTGAACCTTGTGGAACATCTTTTGTTACTGATAAGAACTCAGATTTGACCCCACTGACCATCACATTCTGTTACAGAGGGAACATTTAATTGTATGACAGGAACTGCATTAAACTAGTTTAAGTCCTATTAATTAGGTCGATTTCAGTTTGTAGATGTTAATGATAAATCTTCCATGCAGTGTCGAGGCAGATGGCTCTCCACTTAGAGCCTTGTTCTGCTTCAGGTTTCTTCCCATTAAAAAGAAACAGTTGACTCAAATTGTAGACAGTTTAGAAGACAGAATGAATATTTCAGAATAAGAAAGAAATAAGTTGTTGAACATTCTCAGAAACATTAATAGATGTGTATCATCAGCATAGAAGTGAAGAATAGCAAGTTTATAGTTAATATCTGCTGATTAAACAAAGAATAAAGAAAATGGAACAAACTGGAACCTTGCAGCACATGTTAACCTGCTCAGTACAGAATCCAGATCCAGATCCAAACACCATCACATGTTTGCTGTCTCTGTGACTGTAGAGTAGATGTGGTCTGGATCCATGTCGGCTGCATCCAGACTCTGGTAGATGTCGTTGTAGACCATGTATTCACTCATGGAACCTGAAGGACGGTCCTCATAGTGGACAGGAGGACGGTCCTCATAGTGGACAGGAGGACGGTTCTCATAGAAGACAGATAACTGAAAATAAAACAGGAATAACATCAAACCTAAAACACAGCAGTGAGCAGTGATATTTTAGTTTGCATTCATTTCAACGACCCACTTTATGCAAAACAGTTTCTGGTCCCCTTTTCTTCCACTCACCACTTAAGACACACTGTACAGCTCTTTATCTCAGTACCTACTGTCTCAAAGACCATATAAAAAAAACCTTTATGTTTAAAGCTCCATCTTACTGGAGGGCCTGATTTACTAAGATCCCAAATAAAGGCGTGCACAGTGCAATAGATAACACGTTTAGTTATTGTGTGTTTTGCAGCTGATCTACTGAGAATAACTGCTTAATGAAAACAGGAGCAACAGGAGCAGACAGCAGGATTTAAATGAGGGTTTTGTGTCTTAATGGATGATGATCAGGTTCTAGTGAAGAGGTTAACTAATATATTGATTATAAATGTGATCAGGTTCTAGTGAAGAGGTTAACTCCCTGAGCTACTACCCCCTCCCTGAGCTACTACCTTACCGTGGTGGAGGGGTTTGCGTGTCCCAATGACCCCAGGAGCTCAGTTGTCGGGGGCTTTATGCCCCTGGTAGGGTCTCCCATGGCAAACAGGTCCGGGGGGAGGGGCCAGACAAAAGGTAGCTCAGAAAACCCCGATGAAGAATTCAATATTTGGTTTTTCGTGTCCCTTGCCCGGACGCGGGCCACCGGGCCCCCCCTGGAGCCAGGCGTGGGGGTGGGGCTCGGAGGCGAGCGCTTGGTGGCCGGGCCTTCGCCCATGGGGCCCGGCCAGGCACAGCCCGAAAAAGGGACATGGGACCCCACTCCCACAGACCCACCACCAGTGAGAGGGGCCAAAGGGGTCGGGTGCAGTGTGAGCTGGGCAGCGGCCGAAGGCGGGGACCTTGGCGGTCCGATCCTCGGCTGCAGAAGCTAGCTCTAGGGACGTTGAACGTCACCTCTCTGGTGGGGAAGGAGCCTGACCTGGTGCGTGAGGTTGAGAAGTTCCGGCTAGATATAGTCGGCCTCACCTCGACGCACAGCAAGGGCTATGGAACCAGTCTCCTCGAGAGGGGTTGGACTCTCGTCCACTCTGGAGTTGCCACTGGTGAGAGGCGCCGGGCAGGGGTGGCAATACTTATTGCCCCCCGGCTTGGTGCCTGTATGTTGGAGTTTACCCCGGTAGACGAGAGGGTGGCCTCCCTCCGCCTTCGGGTGGGGGGACGGATCCTGACTGTTGTTTGTGCCTATGGTCCGAACAGCAGCTCAGAGTATCCAGCCTTTTTGGACTCCTTGGAGGGGGTGCTGGAAAACACTCCCCCTGGGGATTCCCTCGTTCTGCTGGGGGACTTCAACGCCCATGTTGGTAGCGACAGTGAGACCTGGAAGGGTGTGATTGGGAGGAACGGCCCCCCCGATCTGAACCCGAGCGGTGTTCTGTTATTGGACTTCTGTGCTCGTCATGGATTGTCCATAATGAACACAATGTTCAAGCATAAGGGTGTCCATATGTGCACTTGGCACCAGGACACCCTAGGCCGCAGTTCGATGATTGACTTTGTAGTCGTGTCGTCGTACTTGCGGCCGCATGTCTTGGACACTCGGGTGAAGAGAGGGGCGGAGCTGTCAACTGATCACCACCTGGTGGTGAGTTGGCTCCGATGGTGGGGGAGGATGCCGGGCAGACCTGGCAGGCCCAAACGTATTGTGAGGGTCTGCTGGGAACGTCTGGCAGAGTCTCCTGTCAGAGAGAATTTCAACTCACACCTCCGGGAGAGCTTCGACCATGTACCGGGGGAGGCGGGGGACATTGAGTCCGAGTGGGCCATGTTCCGTGCCTCCATTGTTAAGGCGGCTGACCAGAGCTGTGGCCGCAAGGTGGTCGGTGCCTGTCGGGGCGGCAATCCCCGAACCCGCTGGTGGACACCGGCGGTGAGGGATGCCGTCAAGCTGAAGAAGGAGTCCTATAGGTCCTTTTTGGCCTGTAGGACTCCGGAGGCAGCAGACAGGTACCGGCAGACCAAGCGAAAGGCAGCTAGGGCGGTCGCTGAGGCAAAAACCCAGACATGGGAGGAGTTCGGTGAGGCCATGGAAAAAGACTTCTGGACGGCTTCGAAGAGGTTCTGGACCACCATCCGGCGTCTCAGGAGGGGGAAGCAGTGCGCCGTAAACACTGTGTACGGTGGGGACGGTGCGCTGCTGACCTCGACTCGGGACGTTGTGGATCGTGGAAGGAAGACCTCCTCAATCCCACCGACACGCCTTCCGGTAAGGAAGCAGGGCCTGGGGACTCGGGTGTGGGCTCTCCTATCCCTGGGGCGGAGGTCGCCGAGGTGGTTAAAAAGCTCCTCGGTGGCAGGGCCCCGGGGGTGGATGAGATCCGCCCCGAGTTCCTCAAAGCCCTGGATGTTGTGGGGCTGTCATGGTTGACACGACTCTGCAGCATCGCGTGGACATCGGGGGCAGTGCCTCTGGATTGGCAGACTGGGGTGGTGATCCCTCTTTTTAAGAAGGGGGACCGTAGGGTGTGTTCCAATTACAGGGGAATCACACTCCTCAGCCTCCCTGGTAAGGTCTATTCGGGGGTGCTGGAGAGGAGGGTCCGTCGGGTAGTCGAACCTCGGATTCAGGAGGAGCAGTGTGGTTTTCATTCAGGCCGTGGAACAGTGGACCAGCTCTATACCCTCTGCAGGATCCTCGAGGGTACATGGGAGTTTGCCCAACCAGTCCATATGTGTTTTGTGGACTTGGAGAAGGCATTCGACCGTGTCCCTCGGGGAATCCTGTGGGGGGTTCTCCGGGAATACAGGGTATCGGACCCCCTGATAAGGGCCGTCCGTTCCCTGTATGACCGGTGTCAGAGCTTGGTCCGCATTTCCGGCAATAAGTCGGACTTGTTTCCAGTGAGGGTTGGACTCCGCCAGGGCTGCCCTTTGTCACCGATCCTGTTCATAATCTTTATGGACAGGATTTCTAGGTGCAGCCAGGGTGTGGAGGGTGTCCGGTTTGGTGACCTCAGGATTGGGTCACTGCTTTTTGCAGATGATGTGGTCCTGTTGGCTTCATCAGACCGTGACCTCCAACTCTCACTGGATCGGTTCGCAGCCGAGTGTGAAGCGGCCGGGATGAGAATCAGCACCTCCAAATCCGAGGCCATGGTCCTCAACCGGAAAAGGGTGGAGTGCACTCTTCGGGTCGGGGATGAGATTCTGCCTCAAGTGGAAGAGTTCAAGTACCTCGGGGTCTTGTTCACGAGTGAGGGAAGGATGGAACGGGAGATCGACAGGCGGATCGGTGCGGCATCTGCACAGATCCGTCGTGGTGAAGAGAGAGCTGAGCCGAAAGGCGAAGCTCTCGATTTACCAGTCGATCTTCGTTCCTACCCTCACCTATGGTCATGAGCTTTGGGTCGTGACCCAAAGAACAAGATCGCGGGTACAAGCGGCCGAAATGAGCTTCCTCCGTAGGGTGGCTGGGCTCTCCCTTAGAGATAGGGTGAGAAGCTCGGTCATCCGGAGGGAGCTCGGAGTAGACCCGCTGCTCCTCCGCGTCGAGAGGAGCCAGATGAGGTGGTTCGGGCATCTAATCAGGATGCCTCCCGGACGCCTCCCTGGTGAGGTGTTCAGGGCACGTCCCACCGGTAGGAGACCCAGGACACGCTGGAGAGACTATGTCTCTCGGCTGGCCTGGGAACGCCTCGGGATCCCCCGGGAAGAGCTGGACGAAATGGCTGGGGAGAGGGAAGTCTGGGCTTCCCTGCTTAGGTTGCTGCCCCTGCGACCGGACCCCGGATAAGCGGCAAGAAGATGGATGGATGGATGGAGGTTAACTAATATATTGATTATAAATGTGATCAGGTTCTAGTGAAGAGGTTAACTAATATATTGAGTTTATAGCAGTTGTATTTTGTCTTTTTGTATTTCTTGAATGTTTTCTGTTTGTTCTGATGATGGTACTGTTTACTTGTTTTGACAGTTTTCTTGTTAACTGTGTTGTATTTTGTTGTTAAGGACCCTCTCGAAAACTTAATGATTCATGTCAATCCTAATAAAGAATTTCAGTGAAATGAGTCAAATGAAGACAAAGGACTTATTTATGAATTGAATTAGATAAACAGAGTTAAAGAAAGTCACCTCCTTGTTTCTGCTGTCTGAAGTTTCTCTGGTGTTCAAACCAGAGTTCCTCCTCATCTCCAGTTTGTAGACGAACAGCAGAACGACAGCAACCAGCACAACAATCACAAGCACACATACAACCAGAGGCCAGTTTGTTTTTTCAGTGGTTGGAGCTGTGAACAATGGAAACAAAATAAAACAATCAGCCCAAATGTTTAGATACGTTTAAAAAAAAAAACACAACATATAAAAATATTATTGTCAGCTGTTATCTCTAATAACTCTGACCTTAGTGCTCCTCTCACTGACATTCATTAGATCACACCAATCAGATTCTAGCTGGAACTTTGGTTGTTTGTTTAAAAACTCATATGCACTTACCAGAAGGTACATATATTAAGAATAATAATTTTCATAATTTTCATTATAAAACTCACCGTCTACAACAAAGATCGGGAATGACTTGAATGAATTTGGAGACAAAGGTCTGCCGTAACCACACTTGTACCATCCTGAGTCCGACTTCTTCAGCTGTGTGATGGTCACATACAGTCCAGATCTTTTTGTATATTCAATGCTGTATCTGTCAATCTGAGCTCTGTTCCCTTCTGTTTCAACCAGGATGTCTTCTTCTTTTTTACATTCACCCTTACAGAAGAACTTCCTGCTTCCATTGACAGCAGCACTACATCCACGTCTGACACTTCCTCCCTCAGTTTCTGTACGGATGAAACGAGTGTGTAACCCCAACGGTGCTTCTGAAAAGATGAACAATCAACAGTTAGTGTCTGTACTTCCTGTAAGATGCTGCAGTCTGATCACAATATTTCCTGCTTCACATTGACACAGATCCACAGAGTCACGCTGGGAGCTGCCCAGTTCAACCACAGTCTGACTGCTGGATACACTGAGTCAATATATCATAAACGTCTCACAGTCTTCACACAGTTTAATTACATTCTATCTGACTTCATTTATTCTTATGCTTCACAATCATTAAATGGGATGAACATAGTAAATATATCAGGTTTTGTGACTTTCAGTAGAAACTCACCATCTGTAACTATGACGTCAAAGTCACGGTAATCATCTGGAACCAAAGATCGACCCAAACCAATTCTGTACCGTCCAGAGTCCGACTTGGTCAGCTGTGTGATTTTCACAGTCACTTTTCTGGTTCCTGAGGATTCGTCTTCATATTTGATGATGTATCTGCCGCTCTGAGCTATGACACCATCTGTTTTAATGAGAATGTTTCCTTCTTCACATTCTTCTTTACAGAAGAACTTGGTGTTTCCAGACGAAGTGAAGGTGATACTTAATGAACCATTTCCTCCTTCAGCTCCAACATAAAGGTTTACTGCATTGGTGAGTCCAGTGTCTCCATCCTGCAGTGCTGTTGGAAAGATGAACAGTTGTTACATCCACTGACATTACTCTCTCTCTTTTTCTTTTTTTCTGTTTCATCACACCTGACTCCCATCTCATCAGTGGCACTATATAAACCCCTTGGAACCAGAGCTTCCTGCCATTTGGCCACAGAACTGCATGTTGGGCTGGTTTGCTAGTATTGCTGCTAAAGCTAACTCTGGCAGGGAGGGGGCGAGGAGTAACCGCTCTCTCCAGTGTTTTGAACGTGGGCCACAGTACCATTTCTAAACGCTTGGTGTCAGAGTTACATACTTCAACTTTAAAGTCTGTTGTTTTGAATGGCTTAATTGGTAAAGGTGTGTTCCCTCTAGCAGGTTCAGAGCAGCGGCTCCAGCGGATGACTGAGGATGGCTCTGAAGCTGTTGCAGTGGTGACTCTGGATGCATGTCACCCTGAAGATGTGTTGAGTCCAGCCGCTGCTGCTCAGCCACATAAACTAACATCACCCCCCTTGCTGCCACAGTTTGAGCCATTCTCTATTGACTCTTCTCACTTGTCTAATGTGGGTGCCTGTTTAAAGGTGCGCCTAGCCCATCTTGAACTCGAAGCAAAAGAAAAAGCTCTTAAAGGGGAGCAAGAGGTCCAGTTAAGCTGCTGTAAGCTTTAGGCTGAAACTGCTATAAAATGTGTCAGTTGAGTTACAGTCTCAAAAGAATACTAACAAACCTTCCACGATCTAAAACTAAACTTTCCTTTTTGATAAAGCTTATAGTTAGGACTTTTAGAGCCCTCAGCTTATGCTGCTATAGGCTTAGACTGCCGGGGACTTCCATGATGCACTGGGCTCCTCTGTCCTCCTCCCTCTCTCTCTCTATCCATCCATCTATATCCATTAACATTCATGTTCTATTAATGCATTCAATAAGCTAAACTTCTTCCCCGGAGTTGTCTGTGCTTTCTGGTCTCACAGGTAATCTGGGCCTGTAGACGTCCGGATGACGGATTCCAGTCCCGGACCTTCAATGTGCTTCTCTCTCCTCTCCTTCTCTCTCTCTCCTCTCCTTCCTCTCTCTCTTCTCTACTCCAACCGGTCCAGGCAGATGTTCTCCCACTCTGAGTCTGGTTCTGAGGGTTCTTCCTGTTAAAGGGAGTATTTTCTCTCCACTGTCACCAAGTGCTGCTCATGTGGGAATGTTGGGTCTCTTTAAATGAAAGCTGAAGAGTTTAGTTTAGACCTGCTCTATGTGGAAAGTGCTCTTCTGTGTCTTATAATTAAACATCATCCTAACACCTTATATGAAAGCTTTGCTTCACAGTTAGATGTGTCTGGGTTTTGTTTACTATATATGGTGATAATGATTCTCTGGTTTCTTCCTCATCTGAAAACATGAGTTGAGACATAAGGGGAGGCGTCAAGATATCATGAGGAACATGTTGCTGTTTCCTGTGTGTGTGGTTGTAGACTGCTGTATACAACCAGGAACTAAGTGTTATGGCCTGACTCAAGTGGCCACAACGAAAGGGAGACACACCATGGCAGTCGGTTAACTAAATATATTTAATCCGAAACCAAATAAAATGATGCCAAATTAGATTACTTAAATGATGAAGTGTGAACATCAGTGGCATCAGTAATGTATGAGCTGGGTGACATCACATTTAGTTTAGTTAAATTCAAAGATTAGATTATAGAGATGTTGCATCAGCAAATAGTAACAGAATCATTTAGAGAACAACAGAATAACTAATTAACATGACAGCAACATAAACACTAAAGTGATAGAAATGTGACATCAGTTAAAATGTCCACAATGAATGTCCAGAAGCAGTGTGTGCTGCAGCTTTACAGACACAGTCGGGTAATCAGTCCTCACCTGATAAGAAGCAGAAGAACAGAACCTGGTGGATATTCATTCTGAGTTTGATCCTGATGCAGAAAATCATCAAACTGTCAGAGAACTGCCTCAAAGTGTCTGTCTGATCAATCAGGAAGATGGAGACGCTTTAAGTTAACATTACTTCCTCTTCCTCTACTTCTCCTTTTCTCAGTTAGCAACATGACGATGATGACGATGGCCTCATACAATCTTTACATAGTGTATAATATCCCAGGAGATATCCAACAATGAAGATTAAATGCAAACACACAGCATCAACTACATGAACACAATAAGTGTAATATTAGTGTGTATCAGTGGTTTCATGATGAGGCTGCTGTGAAGGCTGTTTGACTGTTATAATGTATAAAGCCGTTTTATTAATGCTCAATATTTCTAATAAAGTCTTGTATGAAGACATATTACTATTACTAGTTCATCATATTTATATATATATATATTATTTTTTACGGTCATAGACACCTTTATTCACCAGTAGACAGACAGGGACATGGGAGAGAGAAGACCTCCGGCCGGGATTCGAACCGGGGTCGGCTGCGTACGTGGCATGCACTCTAACCACTTCAATCAATCAATCAATCAATCTTTATTTGTATAGCGCCAAATCACAGCAAAGTTATCTCAAGGCACTTTACACATAGAGCAGGTTCTAAACCGAACTCTTCAGGTTTTAACTTTAAAGAGACCCAACATTCCCACATGAGCAACAGTGGCAAGAAAAAACTCCCTTTTAACAGGAAGAACCCTCAGAACCAGACTCAGAGTGGGACAGCATCTGCCTCGACCGGTTGGGGTTGAGAGGAGAGAGAGGAAGGATAGAGGAAGGAGAGAGAGGAAGGAGAGGAGAGAGAGAGGAAGAGGAGAGAGAGGAAGAATAGAGGAGAGAAGCACATAGAAGGTCCGGGACTGGAATCTGTCATCCGGACGTCTACAGGCCCAGATTACCTGTGAGACCAGAAAGCACAGACAACTCCGGGGAAGAAGTTTAGCTTATTGAATGCATTAATAGAACATGAATGTTAATGGATATAGATGGATGGATAGAGAGAGAGAGAGGGAGGAGGAGAGAGGAGCCCAGTGCATCATGGGAGTCCCCCGGCAGTCTAAGCCTATAGCAGCATAAACTAGGAGCTGGAACCGGCCCTAACTATAAGCTTTATCACAAAGGAACGTTTGAAGCCTACTCTTAAACATAGAGAGGGTTCTGTCCCCCGGACCAGATCTGGAAGATGGTTCCACAGGAGAGGAACCTGAGAACTGAAGGCTCTGCCTCCTGTTTTACATTTAGAGATACTAGGAACCACAAGTAGGCCTGCATGCTGGGAGCGCAGTGTTCTAGTAGGTTCATAACTTGACTACTTGACCACCTGTGCGCCGAAACAGTATATTAAAAATCCATATATTGCTTAAAAATGTTAAATATTATATATATAAATATTATAAGTTGAAGCACACAATAAAAAATGTGAAGTAAAGCTTTATTGAGAAAGAGAATAACAGAACAGTGATCTTGACTTTCTCAGACCCTTGGTTCCTCTTTTTGTAATAGTAATGCAATCATTGCTGAGTGCAAACTTCCTTTTTTATAAATTGCATCAGACAAGCTTCAGAAGAAAAGTGTAGTTGTGGTTAACACATTGTTTACTTCACTTAAAAATGTGTCAAACAGGAAAAGGTAGGAGCGGCCTGATGGTCGAGTGGTTAGAGCGTGTCATGCCACATAATTGCAGCGTCACTGGTTTGAATCCTCTCTCTCTCTCCGTTTCCTGTCGGCACATCGGCCAGTTTGTATGTAAAAAAAAAAAGCCCCAAAATAAATCAAACAGGAAAAGGTAAAAAGATGAGCAGGTCAAAAAGCTGCATTGTTCAAAATTATTTGAATCAAATGTTGAAGCTGTCTGTGTGTAAGTGTCTTTCAGTACTACCACTAGGAGGCACCAGAGCCCAGTTTAAACTTTACACATACTGGCTGTAAAATGACTCACTGTGGTGAACAGATGCTCCCACAGTAACTGCAGCCTCTTCCAGTATGAAGAGGTTCAAGTTCAAACACTTTATTGTCATTGTTTATGTATAAATACAATCCTGTTTTTTAAATAATGTGTAACGTTGTCATGTTTTGTGCTATTTGGTCATTTGCATTAACTGCTATAAAAACAGAAAGATTAAATAGTGGTTTGTCCCGTCCATTCCCTCGTGGACAACACTGATGGACCTTTAGCTTACGTCCATGTGACTCTTTACAGTCTACTTCCTGCAAGAAGTCCTAGACGGGACTATCAGGCTTTTACGGTAAACGGCCGCAGTGACAAAATTAATGTTACGACCCGATCGTGTCTAGGGGTGGGGACGTAACAGACAAAACAACAAACAAAAATATCCCCGAACACCGGAGATCTAATCAAAAAACTCAATTTATTAATTACCAAACTAAGGACAAGCTTCCAAAAAAAACCAAGGGAAACCGATCAATGAGAGGCAGACAGGAACACAGCTCAGGAACACAGCTCAGTTCAGTACACAGCTAGAAAGCCAACTGCCCTGGCATCAGCTCCACAGGGTTCTTGAGATGATAGCCTGATGAGCCACAGCTGATGCCAATCAGTGGGGGGGTGGGGGGGGGAAAGGGGCGGTACCTGCAGAAAAGGAAAAGGAGAAAACAAGAAGGGACCTGATGAGGTCTAGAGACTCACTACTTAAGCATTACCTGAAATCTGGCCTGCCTACCGACAGGTTAAAATTTACACACATGCGTAACAAAGTAGTACAGTCTTTGAGAAAGGCCAAAGCAAACTTTTTTATTTCTGTAATCAAGGATGCAAAGGGCAATGGGACGAAGGTGTGGCAAACCTTAAATAAATTATTAGGTAAGGATACCAAGCACAAAACAAACACTCTTGAGCTGGAAATTGATGATATCTTGGTGAAGGATCCTGCAAGAATTGCTAACACTTTTAACAATTACTTTTTAGACAGTGTGCTTGAAATAGCAAGACTTTTTACTCCCTCAACTATTGTACCTCGCTTGATCAGCAATGAGCAGCCCATTTTTCAGCTGGCTAACATAACAGAGACAGAAGTCTCAAAGATTATTGGAGCACTCAAAGGTTCTAAAACAAAAGATGTATTTGGTATCGACACAAATTTCATAAAGACACACTCTCATGCATTACTTAAACCCATTACGCATCTGGTTAACTTATCAATTAACCAGAACAAAGTCCCGTCAGCCTGGAAGGTGGCCACGGTGACTCCCATTTTTAAATCTGGCTCCAAAACACTGGAAGCCAACTACAGACCAATCAGTATACTACCAGTTATTTCCAAGGTAGCTGAAAAATGGGTAGTGAACCAACTGATCGCACATCTGGACGGAGGTCTCACTCCACTGCATCCTATGCAGTTTGGTTTCAGGGCACACCACTCCACTGAGTCAGCTAATTGTATGTTCATTGAAAAAACTAAGTGTCTGTTGGACAAGTCCCCATGTGTTAGTGCTGTATTTCTTGACTTTAAAAAGGCATTTGACACCGTCAACCACCAAGTACTCTTAAACAAACTCACATTTTTTAATTTCTCTGATAACACCATGCTATGGTTTAAATCATACCTATCAAGCAGAACTCAATGTGTAACTTCTGACGGGGTCAAATCGCCCTTTCGCACTTCTACTGTTGGTGTCCCGCAGGGTTCGATCCTTGCGCCTCTGTTGTTCTCACTATACATAAATGACCTTCCAGATGTGTGCCCAGACCTGAATGTCCAGATGTATGCAGACGATGCAGTCATTTTTACTCATGGTTGCAACTCTGACATTACTTCCAGCAAACTAACAAACGCTTTAACCAAGGTACAAGACTGGCTTAATAACAACTGCCTTATGCTCAATACAAAAAAAAACGGTTTGTATGACTTTCACCAAAAGACCAGTAAACCAGAACAGATCAAACATATTCATTGGAGGAGAGGAACTTGAATTGGTAACGCAGTTCAAGTACCTTGGTGTTACAATAGACTAAAACCTCACTTTTAAAAAACACATCAAAAAAGTGGCCAACACAATAAGATTCAGCCTGCAAAATTTTAAACAAATCAGACCCCTCATCTCGTCTGATGCAGCTAAATCTTACCTACACTGTATGATTCTGTCCCACATTGAATATTGTTTTGTGGTATGGTCGTTTGCTGGTGTCACCACACTGAAACCGATTGAACAACTATATAAAAAATCTATTAAGGTATTTGCCAGAAAATCCTATTCTTCTCATCACTGTCCAATTCTTGCGAGACACAATTTCTTAAGTTTTGAAAATTTTAAAAGCTTTAAAAACAGCTGCCTTATCTATAAAACCCTCAATGGGCTGGCTCCTCCCCCATTAGAGGATTTTTTTAGACGGAGAGACAACACACTCAGCACCAGATCTGCCTCCAGAGGGGACTGTGAGGTACAGTTTAGACGTAGCCATATAGGCCAAAATTCATTGACTGTCAAGGGCAGTGCATGTTGGAATAGTCTCCCAACTCTGATCAGAGATAGTTCCACTTTTATTGCTTTTAAAAAACATCTTAAAGAATGGTTACTGTCCCACCAAATATGCACCCATGAATAACATTCTGACTAGCACTTTAATACAGTATTACTGTAGCCTTTATTTGTTACCATATCATATCCTGTACTGTATCCTAGGATAGAATTGCTGCTAACACTGTGCCTTCTTTTACTTATATATATATACTTTTATCTATTTTATTTTATTCATTTTATTATTATTATTACTTTTTTATTTTTTATATATATATTTTAAGTTGTTTGTTTTTATGGTGTGTCTGTCTGTCTCTCAATGTGAGGACTACGGGTGGAAATTAGCCTTGGGCTAAACCCGGTATATTTACAGGACGTCATTGCACTAACTGTACATTAATATACATTGTCCTCGGCAAATAAACGATAAATAAAAAATAAACAAGAAACCACACGGCACGTAACACTGAACAATTTGTTAACAATTGTGCAACTGCCTGCAAAAGTAGGACAGAGGTAACGGTAACTAGGCTAGGTAACTAGGTTAGTTTAGCAATATATTTAACCCTGATCGTAGTGGTGGCAGTAATGTAGTGTTAAGAGGTCCTGGTCCTTCCACATATTTCTGAGATCAGGTGAGGAAGATTCCACCCCACCTAACAACCTGTGTGAGTGTGTGAGCTTTGAGTCTGAGGAAGAGGAAGGGCTAAGAAAGCAACCCAGTGTCACATCAAATGTATCATAGCTACGTTGGTCCACAGCGCAAAACATACAAGTTTCACAATGATGGCTCAAACATTGTGAGATGGCTACGTTTCTTCAGCCATTCCTTTTATTCTCAGTGAAAATTATAATATTTTAATGATGATTTTTCTTTTTTTCCACAGGATGTGTTCATTTTAATTAATGGATTCATTTATAATTCCCATGTATCTTATAACTCCACAGACATCTATCTATCTATCTATCTATCTATCTATCTATCTATCTATCATTAAACTACTTCCATCAACCTTCTCTTTCTCTCTAACATCCTTGAGAAATGAGTCATCAATCAGTTGTGTAACTTTTTACATAACAATCATTTATTTGATGATTTTATGATTTTCAGTCTGAGAGAGACAGCACTAGTGAAAGTCAATGAAAAGCCATTAAGGGTGACCCTCATTCATTGGAAAACAACAGCAAACAATACAAAAAAACAAGAAAGAAAAAAAAGATAAAATAGAATACAATTATACAAAGCAAATACAAGTAGGTGTTTGGATATTTAGGATCAAATTTGTAAAATTTCCAAAAGATATAAATGTATTTTAAGGAGTCAGCTGCGCTAAAGCTAAAAGAAGTTTTTCCAGGTTCAGACCGAACTCGTAGAACTGGTGAAGTAAAAGCCAGTCGGTAGATCAGGTTTGGTAAAGTCCATCTGGGTGATAGAGCGGTTATGAATGGTAATGGAGTTATTTTCCTATAAGAGCTTTGTCGGTAATCACATTTTAGAGAGGACCATCCAACATTATTGTACAGAATACAACGATGTGTACATAAACATCTCCTGAAATAAATCTTAAGACTGAGTGATGAACAGAATTAAGAGGTTTGAGGGTTGAAGAGGATGTGTGTCTATAAATGACATCACCATAGTCCAGACTGACTAAAACTGGGAGAGATAATTATGTTTCTGTAGAGATAACCAACTTTTTGTTGATTAGGTTACATATTTATATTCGGTGACTCTGTGAAACATCACGCCATTAGTAGTAGAAATGCTGAAATCATTAAAGTCCATGTAAAGTAAGAATAAATATGTGTTCTGAGTTTGACATACTACAGAAAAGTGTGTTGTTAACCACCCTGCCAAATTTGAATGATTAAAAAAATCGCCAAATATAAAAAATCAGCCTCTTTCTCTGCTCGCTGAAGCCCCGCCCCCTACCAAGTGTCACCTGTCAATCAAAGTCACCACCTCCACCAGAAACATGGACGCTACGTCTGAGAGCTTTCTGCTGCTAACTAAGCTGCTAGCTTTACGGCTAACTCGGCTGCTAGTTCGGCTGCTAACTCGGCTGCTAACTCAGCTAACTGGCTAACTATATACTGTGGTAGTAGTAGTGTGTGCTGAATGTATTTATACCTCTACAGCAGCAGGGTTTATGCTAATTTTCAGACCTGCCCACTAAATCCTGAACACAGAAATCTTGAAACACTTGCTTTTTACACCTTTTTTAGAAATACATTTATGACCTATTTAATGTGGTTAGAAGAAAATGTCTGAATTCACTTTACACGGCCTTTAAAGACTATGGCTCTGGTTCTGGAAAATAACATGAACCTTGTTTGGCAGCATTAACCACAGGTTTTAGATCTTTAAGAGCATCTTGCAGAATATTAAATGAGCACTGTAGAAAATCAGAAATATAATACAATAACTGTGATCTGTGTACAGATGGGAATGACAGCTTGCCAAAGATGATAAAATGTTATAAAACGTGAAGAGAACTGGACCTAAAATTGAACCTTGTGGAACATCTTTTGTTACTGGTAAAAACTCAGATTTGACCCCACTGACCATCACATTCTGTTACAGAGGGAACATTTAATTGTATGAAAGGAACTGCATTAAACTGGTTTAAGTCCTATTAATTAGGTGGATTTCAGTTTGTAGATGTTAATGATAAATCTTCCATGCAGTGTCGAGGCAGATGGCTCTCCACTTAGAGCCTTGTTCTGCTTCAGGTTTCTTCCCATTAAAAAGAAACAGTTGACTCAAATTGTAGACAGTTTAGAAGACAGAATTAACATTTCACTATAAGAAAGAAATAAGTTGTTGAACATTCTCAGAAACATTAATAGATGTGTATCATCAGTATAGAAGTGAAGAATAGCAAGTTTATAGTTAATATCTGCTGATTAAACAAAGAATAAAGAAATAAAGTGGAACAAACTGGAACCTTGCAGCACATGTTAACCTGCTCAGTACAGAATCCAGATCCAAATCCAAACACCATCACATGTTTGCTGTCTCTCCAAGTGTAGAGTAGATGTGGTCCGGATCCATGCCGGCTGCATCCAGACTCTGGTAGATGTTTTCGTAGACATTGTCGTCAGTCATGGAGTCTGAAAGACAGTTCTCATAGACGACAGGAGGACGGTCCTCATAGTGGACAGGAGGACGGTCCTCATAGTGGACAGGAGGACGGTTCTCATAGTGGACAGGAGGATGGTTCTCATAGACGACAGATATCTGAAAACAAAAGAGGAATAACATCAAACCTAAAACACAGCAGTGAGCAGTGATATTTTAGTTTGCATTCATTTCAACGACCCACTTTATGCAAAACAGTTTCTGGTTCCCTTTTCTTCCACTCACCACTTAAGACACACTGTACAGCTCTTTATCTCAGTACCTACTGTCTCAAAGACCATATAAAAAAAACCTTTATGTTTAAAGCTCCATCTTACTGGAGGGCCTGATTTACTAAGATCCCAAATAAAGGCGTGCACAGTGCAATAGATAACACGTATAGTTATTATGTGTTTTGCAGCTGATCTACTGAGAATAACTGCTTAATGAAAACAGGAGCAACAGGAGCAGACAGCAGGATTTAAATGAGGGTTTTGTGTCTTAATGGAGAGTTTGGACGAGTAGAAATGTGATCAGGTTCTAGAGGTTAACTAATATATTGATTATAAATGTGATCAGGTTCTAGTGAAGAGGTTAACTAATATATTGATTATAGCCGTTGTATTTTGTCTTTTTGTATTTCTGTTTGTTCTGATGATGGTACTGTTTACTTGTTTTGTCAGTTTTCTTGTTAACTGTGTTGTATTTTGTTGTTAAGGACCCTCTCGAAAACTAAATGATCCATGTCATTCCTAATAAAGAATTTCAGTGAAATGAGTCAAATGAAGACAAAGGACGTATTTTTGAACTGAATTAGATAAACAAAGTTAAAGAAAGTCACCTCCTTGTTTCTGCTGTCTGAAGTTTCTCTGGTGTTCAAACCAGAGTCTCTCATCTCCACTTTGTAGACGAACAGCAGAACAACAGCAACCAGCACAACAATCACAAGCACACATACAACTATATTTAGAGGCCAGTTAGTTTTTTCAGTGGTTGGAGCTGTGGTTGTAGCTGTGAACAATGGAAACAAAATGAGATCATATAAAAATATTATTCTCAGCTGTTATCTCTAATAACTCTGACCTTAGTGCTCCTCTCACTGCCATTCATTAGATCACACAAATCAAATACTAGCTGGAACTTTGGTTGTTTGTTTAAAAGCTCACATGGACTCACCAGAAGGTACATAAATTAAGAATAATAATTTTCATAATTTTCATTATAAAACTCACCATCTACAACAAAGATCGGGAACGAGTGGAATGAATCTGGAGACGAAGGTCTGCCGTAACCACACATGTACCATCCTGAGTCCGACTTATTCAGCTGTGTGATGGTCACATACAGTCCATATGCAGATCCTTCTCTATATTCAATGCGGTATCTGTCAGTCTCAAATCTGTTCCCTTCTGTTTCAACCAGGATGTCTTCTTTTTTTTCACATTCACCCTTACAGAAGAACTTCCTGCTTCCATGGACAGCAGCACTGCATCCACGTGTGACACTTCCTCCCTCAGTTTCTGTACGGATGAAACCAGTGTTTAACCCCAACGGTGCTTCTGAAAAGATGAACAATCAACAGTTAGTGTCTGTACTTCCTGTAAGATGCTGCAGTCTGATCACAATATTTCCTGCTTCACATTGACACAGATCCACAGAGTCACACTGGGAGCTGCCCAGTTCAACCACAGTCTGACTGCTGGATACACTGAGTCAATATATCATAAACGTCTCACAGTCTTCACACAGTTTAATTACATTATATCTGACTTCATTTATTCTTATGCTTCACAATCATTAAATGGGATGAACATAGTAAATATATCAGGTTTTGTGACTTTCAGTAGAAACTCACCATCTATAACTATGACGTCAAATTCACAGTAAGAATCTGGAACCAAAGATCGACCCAAAGCAATTCTGTACCGTCCAGAGTCCGACTTGGTCAGCTGTTTGATGGCCACAGTCACTTTTCTTCTTCCAGAGGATTCGTCTTCAGATCTGATGCTGTATCTGCCGCTCTGAGCTGTGACATCATCTGTTTTAATGAGAATGTTTTCTTCTTTACATTCTCCTTTACAGAAGAGCTTGGTGTTTCCAGATGAAGTGAAGTAGCATTGTAATGAACCACTTCCTCCTTCAGCTCCAGCATAAATGTCTACTGCATTGACGAGTCCAGTGTCTCCATCCTGCAGTGCTGTTGGAAAGATGAACAGTCGTTACATCCACTAACATTACTCTCGCTCTCTTTTTCTTTTTTTCTGTTTCATCACACCTGACTCCCATCTCATCAGTGGCACTATATAAACCCCTTGGAAACAGAGCTTCCTGCCACAGAACTGCATGTTGGGCTCGTTTGCTAGTATTGCTGCTAAAACTAACTCCTAGTGCTAATTTCTACTTTGACCTTTTGTTTTGTTTATTGTTTATTGTTTTGGCCTTGGAGACGCCAAAGTCCCAGCAGGCTTCAGGTTTTCCTAACATCACTTTTTGATTGATATTTATCAGTAAACACAACACTGAACTATTGAAGGTGTTTCAGCTCCCCTTTTTTCTTGAAGTCATTTTCCTCCTGTGGATCTACCCAATTTTACTCTGGTATGTTTCTTCCTGTGACCCCTAGACAGCAAAATGTGTAACACAAGTGGGGGCTCGTCCAGGATATGGCTCTGTTTAGTTTGAAAAGTTTTGTGAATAATCCTACAACAGTTTGATAGTTGTAGGAAGGATGACCTATGTGACACACATTATGATATTCCTGTGTCTAAGTCATTAGTTAAGCGGGAGTTAAAGTCTGTTGTTTTGAATGGCTTAATTGGTAAAGGTGTGTTCCCTCTAGCAGGTTCAGAGCAGCGGCTCCAGCGGATGACTGAGGATGGCTCTGAAGCTGTTGCAGTGGTGACTCTGGATGCTTGTTACCCTGAAGATGTGTTGAGTCCAGCCGCTGCTGCTCAGCCACATAAGCTAACATCACTCGCCTTGCTGCCACAGTTTGAGCCATTCTCTATTGACTCTTCTCACTTGTCTAATGTGGGTGCCTGTTTAAAGGTGCGCCTAGCCCATCTTGAACTCGAAGCAAAAGAAAAAGCTCTTAAAGAGGAGCAAGAGGTCCAGTTGCTGCTGTACTCTTTAGGCTGAAACTGCTATAAAATGTGTCAGTTGAGTTACAGTCTCCAAAGAATACTAACAAACCTTCCATCATCTAAAACTAAAACTTTCCTTTTTGATAAAGCTTATAGTTTGGACTTTTAGAGCCCTCAGCTTATGCTGCTATAGGCTTAGACTGCCGGGGGACTCCCATGATGCACTGGGCTCCTCTCTCCTCCTCTCTCTCTCTCTCTCTATCCATCCATCTATATCCATTAACATTCATGTTCTATTAATGCTTCAATAAGCTAAACTTCTTCCCCGGAGATGTCTGTGCTTTCTGGTCTCACAGGTAATCTGGGCCTGTAGACGTCCGGATGACAGATTCCAGTCCCGGACCTTCAATGTGCTTCTCTCTCCTCTCTACTCCAACCGGTCCAGGCAGATGTTCACCCACTCTGAGTCTGGTTCTGAGGGTTCTTCCTGTTAAAAGATGTTCTTCCTCTCTGAGTCTGGTTCTGAGGGTCCTTCCTGTTAAAAGATGTTCCCCCACTCTGAGTCTGGCTCTGAGGGTTCTTCCTGTTAACAGATGTTCTCCCACTCTGAGTCTGGTTCTGAGGGTCCTTCCTGTTAAAAGATGTTCTCCCACTCTGAGTCTGGTTCTGAGGGTTCTTCCTGTTAAAAGATGTTCTCCCACTCTGAGTCTGGTTCTGAGGGTTCTTCCTGTTAAAAGATGTTCTCCCACTCTGAGTCTGGTTCTGAGGGTTCTTCCTGTTAAAAGATGTTCTCCCACTCTGAGTCTGGTTCTGAGGGTTCTTCCTGTTAAAGGGAGTTTTTTCTCTCCACTGTCACCAAGTGCTGCTCATGTGGGAATGTTGAGTCTCTTTAAATGAAACCTGAAGAGTTCGGTTTAGACCTGCTCTATGTGGAAAGAGCTCTTCTGTGTCTTATAATTAAACATCATCCTAACACCTTATATGAAAGCTTTGCTTCACAGTTAGATGTGTCTGGGTTTTGTTTACTATATACGGTGGCAATGCTTCTCTGGTTTCTTCCTCATCTGAAAACATGAGTTGAGACATAAGGGGAGGCGTCAAGATATCATGAGGAACATGTTGCTGTTTCCTGTGTGTGTGGTTGTAGACTGCTGTATACAACCAGGAACTAAGTGTTATGGCCTGACTCAAGTGGCCACAACAAAAGGGAGACACACCATGGCAGTCGGTTAACAAAATATATTTAATCCGAAACCAAATAAAATGATGCCAAATTAGATTACTTAAATGATGAAGTGTGAACATCAGTGGCATCAGTAATGTATGAGCTGGGTAACATCACATTTAGTTTAGTTAAATTCAAAGATTAGATTATAGAGATGTTGCAGCAGCAAATAGTAACAGAATCATTTAGAGAACAACAGAATAACTAATTAACATGACAGCAACATAACAACTAAAGTGATAGAAATGTGACATTAGTTAAAATGTCCACAATGAATGTCCAGAAGCAGTGTGTGCTGCAGCTTTACAGACACAGTCAGGTAATCAGTCCTCACCTGATAAGAAGCAGAAGAACAGAACCTGGTGGATATTCATTCTGAGTTTGATCCTGATGCAGAAAATCATCAAACTGTCAGAGAACTGCCTCAAAGTGTCTGTCTGATCAATCAGGAAGATGAAGACGCTTTAAGTTAACATTACTTCCTCTTCCTCTACTTCTCCTTTTCTCTGTTAGCAACAGGATGATGATGACGATGGTGGAAATTAGCTGAGCTGGAGTGAGTTGACTGATCACCATCTCTTTGTCTCTGTCATGTCCAAGAAGAAATGTTAAGTTGTGTGTTCCCCACTGTCTGATTGTTTCCACCTGTTTCCCATAACCTTGTGTGTGTGTTTCCCTTTGTCCTATGCCAGTTCTTCTTGTCATCAGAGAACCAATCACATTGATCTGTACTTCTCGTTTTCTCTGTTAGCAACATGATGATGATGACGATGGCCTCATACAATCTTTACATACTGTATAATATCCCAGGAGATAAACACACAGCATCAACTATATGAACACAATAAGTGTATTATTAGTGTGTATCAGTGGTTTCATGATGAAGCTGCTGTGAAGGCTGTTTGACTGTTATAATGTATGGAGCCATTTTATTAATGCTCAATATTTATAATAAAGTATTGTATGAAGACATACTACTATGTTTTTGTTCATCATATTTATATATATTATTTTATACGGTCATAGACACCTTTATTCACCAGTAGACAGACAGGGACATGGGAGAGAGAGGACCTCCGGCCGGGATTCGAACCGGGGTCGGCTGCGTACGTGGCATGCACTCTAACCACTTCAATCAATCAATCAATCAATCTTTATGTTATGTCAAGGCTATTTACACATAGAGCAGGTTCTAAACCGAACTCTTCAGGTTTTAACTTTAAAGAGACCCAACATTCCCACATGAGCAACAGTGGCGAGAAAAAACTCCCTTTTAACAGGAAGAACCCTCAGAACCAGACTCAGAGTGGGAGAACATCTGCCTCGACCGGTTGGGGTTGAGAGGAGAGAGAGGAAGGATAGAGGAGAGAAAGGAAGGATAGAGGAGAGAAGCACAATGAAAATCAACAATGAAGCTAGAAGGTCCGGGACTGGAATCCGTCATCTGGACGTCTACAGGCCCAGATTACCTGTGAGACCAGAAAGCACAGACAACTCCGGGGAAGAAGTTTAGCTTTTTGAATGCATTAATATTACATGAATGTTAATGGATATAGATGGATGGATAGAGAGAGAGAGGGAGGAGGAGAGAGGAGCCCAGTGCATCATGGGAGTCCCCCGGCAGTCTAAGCCTATAGCAGCATAAACTAGGAGCTGGAACCGGCCCTAACTATAAGCTTTATCAAAAAGGAAAGTTTTAAGCCTACTCTTAAACGTAGAGAGGGTTCTGCCCCCAGAACCAATCTGGGAGATGGTTCCACTGGAGAGGAACCTGAGAACTGAAGGCTCTGCCTCCTGTTTTACATTTAGAGATACTAGGAACCACAAGTAGGCCTGCATGCTGGGAGCGCAGTGTTCTAGTAGGTTCATAACTTGACCACTTGACCACCTGTGCGCCAAAACCGTTTATTAAAAATCCATATATTGCTTAAAAATGTTAAATATTGAGGACGTTTTAAAGTCTTGCGCTAACAATATATTTTAAAATTAGAAATCTAAGAAGTTGAAGCACACAATAAAAAATGTGAAGTAAAGCTTTATTCAGAAAGAGAATAACAGAACAGTGATCTTGACTTTCTCAGACCCTTGGTTCCTCTTTTTGTAAGAGTAATGCAATCATTGCTGAGTGCAAACTTCCTCTTTTATAAATTGCATCAGACAAGCTTCAGAAGAAAAGTGTAGTTGTGGTTAACACATTGTTTACTTCACTTAAAAATGTGTCAAACAGGAAAAGGTAGGAGCGGCCTGATGGTCAGGTGGTTAGAGCGCGTCATGCCACATAATCGCAGCGTCACTGGTTTGAATCCTCTCTCTCTCTCTCTCTCTCTCTCTCTCTCTCCGTTTCCTGTCGGCACATCGGCCAGTTTCTATGTAAAAAAAAAAAGCCCCAAAATAAATCAAACAGGAAAAGGTAAAAAGATGAGCAGGTCAACCAGCTGCATTGTTCAAATTATTTGAATCAAATGTTGAAGCTGTCTGTGTGTAAGTGTCTTTTTAAATTCTACCGCTAGGGGGCACCAGAGCCCAGTTTAAACTTTACACATACTGGCTGTAAAATGACTCACTGTGGTGAACAGATGCTCCCACAGTAACTGCAGCCTCTTCCAGTATGACGAGGTTCAAACACTTTATTGTCATTGTTTATGTATAAATACAATCCTGTTTTTTAAATAATGTGTAACATTGTCATGTTTTGTGCTATTTGGTCCTTTGCATTAACTGCTATAAAAACAGAAAGATTAAATAGTGGTTTGTCCCGTCCATTCCCTCGTGGACAACACTGATGGACCTTTAGCTTACGTCCATGTGACTCTTTACCGTCTACTTCCTGCAAGACTCCTAGACGGGACTATCAGGCTTTTACTGTAAACGGCTGCAGTGACAAACTGAACTATTTGTTAACAATTGTGCAACTGCCTGCAAATGTAGGACAGAGGTAACGGTAACTAGGCTAGGTAACTAGGTTAGTTTAGCAATATATTTACTGGCTTCTGCAACGATAATACTGCAGCCATATTCAGCCTGATCGTAGTGGTGGCAGTAATGCAGTGTTAAGAGGTCCTGGTCCTTCCACATATTTCTGAGATCAGGTGAGGCAGATTCCACCCCACCTAAAAACCTGTGTGAGTGTGTGAGCTTTGAGTCTGAGGAAGAGGAAGGGCTAAGAAAGCAACCCAGTGTCACATCAAAATGTATCATAGCTACGTTGGTCCACAGCGCAAAACGTACAAGTTTCACAATGATGGCTCAAAAATTGTGAGATGGCTACGTTTCTTCAGCCATTCCTTTTATTCTCAGTGAAAATTATAATATTTTAATGATGATTTTTCTTTTTTTCCACAGGACGTGTTCATTTTAATTAATGGATTAATTTATAATTCCCATGTATCTTATAACTCCAGACATCTATCTATCTATCTATCTATCTATCTATCATTAAACTACTTCCATTAACCTTCTTTCTCTCTAACATCCTTGAGAAATGAGTCATCAATCAGTTGTGTAACTTTTTACATAACAATCATTTATTTGATGACTTTATGATTTTCAGTCTGAGAGAGACAGCACTAGTGAAAGTCAATGAAAAGCCATTAAGGGTGACCCTCATTCATTGGAAAACAACAGCAAACAATACAAAAAAACAAGAAAGAAAAAAAAGATAAAATAGAATACAATTATACAAAGCAAATACAAGTAGGTGTTTGGATATTTAGGATCAAATTTGTAAAATGTCCAAAAGATATAAATGTATTTTAAGGAGTCAGCTGCGCTAAAGCTAAAAGAAGTTTTTCCAAGTTCAGACCGAACTTGTAGAACTGGTGAAGTAAAAGCCAGTCGGTAGATCAGGTTTGGTAAAGTCCATCTGGGTGATAGAGCGGTTATGAATGGTAATGGAGTTATTTTCCTATAAGAGCTTTGTCGATAATCACATTTTAGAGAGGACCATCCAACATTATTGTACAGAATACAACGATGTGTACATAAACATCTCCTGAAATAAATCTTAAGACTGAGTGATGAACAGAATTAAGAGGTTTGAGGGTTGAAGAGGATGTGTCTATAAATGACATCACCATAGTCCAGACTGACTAAAACTGGGAGAGATAATTATGTTTCTGTAGAGATAACCAACTTTTTGCCGGATTAGGTACACAAGGTTATCTATGTGGAAGTTTTTCATCTATCCAGGTACTGACATATTTATATTGTGACTCTCTCAATCATCGCTCATCATGCTGAAATCATTAAAGTCTGTGTAAAGTAAGAATAAATATGTGTTCTGAGTTTGACATACCACAGAACAGTGTGTTGTTAACCACCCTGCCAAATTTGAATGATTTAAAAAAATCGCCAAATATATGAAATTAGGCTTCAAAGTTGTGTAAAAATCAGCTTCTTTCTCTGCTCCCAAACGCTGTGGGCGTGGCCGACGAGTCAGCTGAAGCCCCGCCCCTACCAAGTGTCACCTGTCAATCAAAGTCACCACCTCCACCAGAAACATGGACGCTACGTCTGAGAGCTTTCTGCTGCTAGATTTACTGCTAACTCGGCTGCTAGTTCGGCTGCTAGTTCGGCTGCTACCTCGGCTGCTAACTCAGCTAACTGGCTAACTATAGACTGTGGTAGTAGTAGTGTGTGCTGAATGTATTTATACCTCTACAGCAGCAGGGTTTATGCTAATTTTCAGACCCGCCCACTAAATCCTGAACACAGAAATCTTGAAACACCTGCTTTTTACACCTTTTTTAGAAATACATTTATGACCTATTTAATGTGGTTAGAAGAAAATGTCTGAATTCACTTTACACAGCCTTTAAAGACTATGGCTCTGGTTCTGGGAAATAACATGAACTTTGTTTGGCAGCATTAACCACAGGTTTTAGATCTTTAAGAGCATCTTGCAGAATATTAAATGAGCACTGTAGAAAATCAGAAATATAATACAATAACTGTGATCTGTGTACAGATGGGAATGACAGCTTGCCAAAGATGATAAAATGTTATAAAAAGTGAAGAGAACTGGACCTAAAATTGAACCTTGTGGAACATCTTTTGTTACTGGTAAAAACTCAGATTTGACCCCACTGACCATCACATTCTGTTACAGAGGGAACATTTAATTGTATGAAAGGAACTGCATTAAACTAGTTTAAGTCCTATTAATTAGGTGGATTTCAGTTTGTAGATGTTAATGATAAATCTTCCATGCAGTGTCGAGGCAGATGGCTCTCCACTTAGAGCCTTGTTCTGCTTCAGGTTTCTTCCCATTAAAAAGAAACAGTTGACTCAAATTGTAGACAGTTTAGAAGACAGAATGAATATTTCACTATAAGAAAGAAATAAGTTGTTGAACATTCTCAGAAACATTAATAGATGTGTATCATCAGCATAGAAGTGAAGAATAGCAAGTTTATAGTTAATATCTGCTGATTACACAAAGAATAAAGAAATAAAGTGGAACAAACTGGAACCTTGCAGCACATGTTAACCTGCTCAGTACAGAATCCAGATCCAAATCCAAACATCATCACATGTTTGCTGTCTCTCCAAGTGTAGAGTAGATTTGGTCTGGATCCATGTCAGCTGCATCCAGACTCTGGTAGATGTTTTCGTAGACATTGTCGTCACTCATGGAGCCTGAAGGACGGTTCTCATAGTGGACAGGAGGATGGTTCTCATAGTGGACAGGAGGATGGTTCTCATAGTGGACAGGAGGATGGTTCTCATAGAAGACAGCTAACTGAAAATAAAAGAGGAATAACATCAAACCTAAAACACAGCAGTGAGCTGTGATATTTTAGTTTGCATTCATTTCAACGACCCACTTTATGCAAAACAGTTTCTGGTCCCCTTTTCTTCCACTCACCACTTGAGACACACTGTACAGCTCTTTATCTCAGTACCTACTGTCTCAAAGACCATGTAAAAAACCCCTTTATGTTTAAAGCTCGATCTTACTGGAGGGCCTGATTTACTAAGATCCCAAATAAAGGCGTGCACAGTGCAATAGATAACACGTATAGTTATCATGTGTTTTGCAGCTGATCTACTGAGAATAACTGCTTGATGAAAACAGGAGCAACAGGAGCAGACAGCAGGATTTAAATGAGGGTTTTGTGTCTTAATGGAGAGTTTGGATGAGCAGAAATGTGATCAGGTTCTAGAGGTTAACTAATATATTGATTATAAATGTGATCAGGTTCTAGTGAAGAGGTTAACTAATATATTGATTATAAATGTGATCAGGTTCTAGTGAAGAGGTTAACTAATATATTGAGTTATAGCAGTTGTATTTTGTCTTTTTGTATTTCTGTTTGTTCTGATGATGGTACTGTTTACTTGTTTTGTCAGTTTTCTTGTTAACTGTGTTGTATTTTGTTGTTAAGGACCCTCTCGAAAACTTA
The DNA here is from genome assembly GCF_027409825.1 of Scomber japonicus. Lineage (NCBI taxonomy): Eukaryota > Metazoa > Chordata > Actinopteri > Scombriformes > Scombridae > Scomber > Scomber japonicus. The sequence continues at coordinate 35,067,243 of NC_070581.1, read as the reverse complement.
ATGATTCATGTCATTCCTAATAAAGAATTTCAGTGAAATGAGTCAAATGAGGACAAAGGACTTATTTATGAATTGAATTAGATAAACAGAGTTAAAGAAAGTCACCTCCTTGTTTCCAGAGTTCCTCATCATCATCTTCAGTTTGTAGACGAGCAGCAGAACAACAGCAACCAGCACAACAATCACAAGAAAACATACAACCAGAGGCCAGAAGTTACCTGGACCAGAGACATCAGAGTTGGCTGGAAAGGAATAGAGAGAGAGACAGACAGACAGAGAGAGAGACATCATTACTGTTTTAAGAAGACGTTTAGTTGCAGAGAGACAGTGATGGACAGATGGACAGACATGAACTGTCCTGTACCTGCAGACTGCTCTGTGGTTTCAGGGAAAGATGATGAAGGTGTGAAGCTACCTGAACTGGAGGTTAAACTCTGTGTTGTTGCTGGTGTGGAGGCTGATGGGACTGATGTTGGTTCTTCAGTGGTTGGAGCTGTGAACAATGAAAACACAATGAAACTATCAGATACTGAATATATAATATATATATATATATATATATATATATATATATATATATATATATATATACAGCCCAATTGTTTAGGTACGTTTAAAAAAAAACAACATATAAAAATATTATTGTCAGCTGTTATCTCTAATAACTCTGACCTTAGTTCTCCTCTCACTGCCATTCATTAGATCACACCAATCAGATTCTAGCTGGAACTTTGGTTGTTTGTTTAAAAACTCATATGCACTCACCAGAAGGTACATAAATTAAGAATAATAATTTTCATAATTTTCATTATAAAACTCACCATCTACAACAAAGATCGAGAACCAGTAGGATGAATCTGGAGACGAAGGTCTGCCGTAACCACACTTGTACCGTCCTGAGTCCGACTTCTTCAGCTGTGTGATGGTCACATACAGTCCAAACGCAGATCCTTTTGTATATTCAATGCTGTATCTGCCACTCTGAGCTCTGTTCTCTTCTGTTTCAATCAGGATGTCTTCTTCTTTTTTACATTTACCCTTACAGAAGAACTTCCTGCTTCCATTGACAGCAGCATTGCACCAGCGTCTGACACTTCCTCCCTCAATTCCTGCACGGATGACACGAGTGTTTACCCCCAACGTTGCTTCTAAAAAAATGAACAATCAACAGTTAGTGTCTGTACTTCCTGTAAGATGCTGCAGTCTGATCACAATATTTCCTGCTTCACATTGACACAGATCCACAGAGTCACACTGGGAGCTGCCCAGTTCAACCACAGTCTGACTGCTGGATACACTGAGTCAATATATCATAAACGTCTCACAGTCTTCACGCAGTTTAATTACATTCTATCTGACTTCATTTATTCTTATGCTTCACAATCATTAAATGGGATGAACATAGTAAATGTATCAGGTTTTGTGACTTTCAGTAGAAACTCACCATCTATAACTATGAGGTCAACGTCACAGTAAGAATCTGGAACCAAAGATCCACCCAAACCAAATCTGTACCGTCCAGAGTCCGACTTGGTCAGCTGTGTGATGTCCACAGACACTTTTCGTCTTCCAGAGGATTCGTCTTCATATCTGATGAAGTATCTGCCGCTCTGACCTGAGGCACCATCTGTTTTAATGAGAATGTTTTCTCCTTTACATTCTCCTTTACAGAAGAGCTTGGCGTTTCCAGACGGAGTCAAGTAGCAACTTAATGAACCATTTCCTCCTTCAGCTCCAGCATAAAGGCTTACTGCATTGACGAGCCCAGTGTCTCCATCCTGCAGTGCTGTTGGAAAGATGAACAGTTGTTACATCCACTGACATTACTCTCTCTCTCTTTTTCTTTTTTTCTGTTTCATCACACCTGACTCCCATCTCATCAGTGGCACTATATAAACCCCTTGGAACAAGAGCGTCCTGCCATTTGGCCACAGAACTGCATGTTGGGCTGGTTTGCTAGTATTGCTGCTAAAGCTAACTCCAAGCGCTAATTTCTACTTTGACCTTTTGTATTGTTTTGGCCTTGGAGACGCCAAAGTCCCAGCATGCTTCAGGTTTTCCTAACATCACTTTTTGATTGATATTTATCAATAAACACAACACTGAACTATTGAAGGTGTTTCAGCTCCATTTTATTCTTGAAGTCATTTTCCTCCTGTGGATCTACCCAATTTTACTCTGGTACGTTTCTTCCTGTGACCCCTAGACAGCAAAATGTGTAACACAAGTGGGGGCTAGTCCTGGATATGGCTCTGTTTAGTTTGAAAAGTTTTGTGAATAATCCTACAACAGTTTGATAGTTGTAAAAAGGATGACCTATGTGACACATATTATACACATTATGATATTCTTGTGTCTAAGTCATTAGTTAAGCGGGAGTTAAAGTCTGTTGTTTTGAATGGTTTAATTGGTAAAGGTGTGTTCCCTCTAGCAGGTTCAGAGCAGCGGCTCCAGCGGATGACTCTGAGGATGGCTCTGAAGCTGTTGCAGTGGTGACTCTGGATGCATGTCACCCTGAAGATGTGTTGAGTCCAGCCGCTGCTGCTCAGCCACATAAGGCAACATCACCCCCCTTGCTGCCACAGTTTGAGCCATTCTCTATTGACTCTTCTCACTTGTCTAATGTGGGTGCCTGTTTAAAGGTGTGCCTAGCCCATCTTGAACTCGAAGCAAAAGAAAAAGCTCTTAAAGAGGAGCAAGAGGTCCAGTTAAGCTGCTGTAAGCTTTAGGCTGAAACTGCTATAAAATGTGTCAGTTTGAGTTACAGTCTCAAAAGGATACTAACAAACCTTCCACGATCTAAAACTTAAACTTTCCTTTTTGATAAAGCTTATAGTTAGGACTTTTAGAGCCCTCAGCTTATGCTGCTATAGGCTTAGACTGCCGGGGACTTCCATGATGCACTGGGCTCCTCTCTCCTCCTCCCTCTCTCTCTCTCTCTATCCATCTATATCCATTAACATTCATGTTCTATTAATGCATCAATAAGCTAAACTTCTTCCCCGGAGTTGTCTGTGCTTTCTGGTCTCACAGGTAATCTGGGCCTGTAGACGTCCGAATGACAGATTCCAGTCCTGGACCTTCAATGTGCTTCTCTCTCCTCTCCTTCCTCTCTCTCTCCTTTCCTTCCTCTCTCTCCTCTCCTTCCTCTCTCTCCTCTCCTTCCTCTTCCTCTTCTTCTCTCTCCTCTCCTTCCTCTCCCTCCTCTCTACTCCAACCGGTCCAGGCAGATGTTCTCCCACTCTCAGTCTGGTTCTGAGGGTTCTTCCTGTTTTTTCTCTTCACTGTCACCAAGTGCTGCTCATTTGGGAATTTAGTTTAGACCTGTTCTATGTGGAAAGTGCTCTTCTGTGTCTTATAATTAAACATCATCCTAACACCTTATATGAAAGCTTTGCTTCACAGTTAGATGTGTCTGGGTTTTGTTTACTATATATGGTGATAATGATTCTCTGGTTTCTTCCTCATCTGAAAACATGAGTTGAGACATAAGGGGAGGCGTCAAGATATCATGAGGAACATGTTGCTGTTTCCTGTGTGTGTGGTTGTAGACTGCTGTATACAACCAGGAACTAAGTGTTATGGCCTGACTCAAGTGGCCACAACAAAAGGGAGACACACACCATGGCAGTCGGTTAACTAAATATATTTAATCCGAAACCAAATAAAATGATGCCAAATTAGATTACTTAAATGATGAAGTGTGAACATCAGTGGCATCAGTAATGTATGAGCTGGATGAGATCACATTTAGTTTAGTTCAATTCAAAGATTAGATTATAGAGATGTTGCATCAGCAAATAGTAACAGAATCATTTAGAGAACAACAGAATAACTAATTAACATGACAGCAACATAAAAACTAAAGTGATAGAAATGTGACATCAGTTAAAATGTCCACAATGAATGTCCAGAAGCAGTGTGTGCTGCAGCTTTACAGACACAGTCAGGTAATCAGTCCTCACCTGATAAGAAGCAGAAGAACAGAACCTGGTGGATATTCATTCTGAGTTTGATCCTGATGCAGAGAACTGTCAGAGAACTGCCTCAAAGTGTCTGTCTGATCAATCAGGAAGATGAAGACGCCTTAAGTTAACATTACTTCCTCTTCCTCTACTTCTCCTTTTCTCAGTTAGCAACATGATGATGATGACGATGGCCTCATACAATCTTTAGATACTGTATAATATCCCAGGAGATAAACACACAGCATCAACTATATGAACAAAATAAGTGTAATATTAATGTGTATCAGTGGTTTCATGATGAAGCTTCTGTGAAGGCTGTTTGACTGTTATAATGTATAAAGCCATTTTATTCATGCTCAATATTTAAAATAGTCTTGTATGAAGACATACTACTATGTTTTTGTTCATCATATTTATATATATTATTTTATACGGTCATAGACACCTTTATTCACCAGTAGACAGATAGGGACATGGGAGAGAGAGGACCTCCAGCCGGGATTCGAACCGGGGTCGGCTGCGTACGTGGCATGCACTCTAACCACTTCAATCAATCAATCAATCAATCTTTATGTTATGTCAAGGCTCTTTACACATAGAGCAGGTTCTAAACCGAACTCTTCAGGTTTTAACTTTAAAGAGACCCAACATTCCCACATGAGCAACAGTGGCGAGAAAAAACTCCCTTTTAACAGGAAGAACCCTCAGAACCAGACTCAGAGTGGGAGAACATCTGCCTCGACCGGTTGGGGTTGACAGGAGAGAAAGGAAGGATAGAGGAGAGAAAGGAAGGATAGAGGAGAGAAGCACAATGAAAATCAACAATGAAGCTAGAAGGTCCGGGACTGGAATCTGTCATCCGGACGTCTACAGGCCCAGATTACCTGTGAGACCAGAAAGCACAGACAACTCCGGGGAAGAAGTTTAGCTTTTTGAATGCATTAATATTACATGAATGTTAATGGATATAGATGGATGGATAGAGAGAGAGAGGGAGGAGGAGAGAGGAGCCCAGTGCATCATGGGAGTCCCCCGGCAGTCTAAGCCTATAGCAGCATAAACTAGGATCTGGAACCGGCCCTAACTATAAGCTTTATCAAAAAGGAAAGTTTTAAGCCTATTCTTAAATGTAGAGAGGGTTCTGCCCCCAGAACCAATCTGGGAGATGGTTCCACTGGAGAGGAACCTGAGAACTGAAGGCTCTGCCTCGTGTTCTACTTTTAGAGATACTAGGAACCACAAGTAGGCCTGCATGCTGGGAACGCAGTGTTCTAGTAGGTTCATAACTTGACGACTTGACCACCTGTGCACCGAAACCGTTTATTAAAAATCCATATATTGCTTAAAAATGCTAAATATTGAGGACGTTTTAAAGTCTTGCGCTAACAATATATTTTAAAATTAGAAATCTAACAAGTTGAAGCACACAATAAAAAATGTGAAGTAAAGCTTTATTCAGAAAGAGAATAACAGAACAGTGGTCTTGACTTTCTCAGACCCTTGGTTCCTCTTTTTGTAATAGTAATGCAATCATTGCTGAGTGCAAACTTCCTTTTTTATAAATTGCATCAGACAAGCTTCAGAAGAAAAGTGTAGTTGTGGTTAACACATTGTTTACTTCACTTAAAAATGTGTCAAACAGGAAAAGGTAGGAGCGGCCTGATGGTCAGGTGGTTAGAGCGCGTCATGCCACATAATCGCAGCGTCACTGGTTTGAATCCTCTCTCTCTCTCTCTCTCCGTTTCCTGTCAGCACATCCGCCAGTTTCTATGTAAAAAAAAAAAGCCCCAAAATAAATCAAACAGGAAAAGGTAAAAAGATGAGCAGGTCAACCAGCTGCATTGTTCAAATTATTTGAATCAAATGTTGAAGCTGTCTGTGTGTAAGTGTCTTTTTCAGTACTACCACTAGGAGGCACCAGAGCCCAGTTTAATCTTTACACATACTGGCTGTAAAATGACTCACTGTGGTGAACAGATGCTCCCACAGTAACTGCAGCCTCTTCCAGTATGAAGAGGTTAAAGTTCAAACACTTTATTGTCATTGTTTATGTATAAATACAATCCTGTTTTTTAAATAATGTGTAACATTGTCATGTTTTGTGCTCTTTGGTCATTTGCATTAACTGCTATAAAAAAGAAAGATTAAATAGTGGTTTGTCCCGTCCATTCCCTCGTGGACAACACTGATGGACCTTTAGCTTACGTCCATGTGACTCTTTACAGTCTACTTCCTGCAAGACTCCTAGACGGGACTATCAGGCTTTAACTGTAAACGACTGCAGTGACAAACTGAACTATTTGTTAACAATTGTGCAACTGCCTGCAAAAGTAGGACAGAGGTAACGGTAACTAGGTTAGGTAACTAGGTTAGTTTAGCAATATATTTACTGGCTTCTGCAACGATAACACTGCAGCCATATTCAGCCTGATCGTAGTGGTGGCAGTAATGCAGTGTTAAGAGGTCCTGGTCCTTCCACATATTTCTGAGATCAGGTGAGACAGATTCCACCCCACCTAAAAACCTGTGTGAGTGTGTGAGCTTTGAGTCTGAGGAAGAGGAAGGGCTAAGAAAGCAACCCAGTGTCGCATCAAAATCTATCATAGCTACGTTGGTTCACAGCGCATTATAATATTTTAATGATGATTTTTCTTTGTTTCCACAGGACGTGTTCATTTTAATTAATGGATCAATTTATAATTCCCATGCATCTTATAACTCCACAGACATCTATCTATCTATCTATCTATCTATCTATCATTAAACTACTTCCATCAACCTTCTCTTTCTCTCTAACATCCTTGAGAAATGAGTCATCAATCAGTTGTGTAACTTTTTACATAACAATCATTTATTTGATGATTTTATGATTTTCAGTCTGAGAGAGACAGCACTAGTGAAAGTCAATGAAAAGCCATTAAGGGTGACCCTCATTCATTGGAAAACAACAGCAAACAATACAAAAAAACAAGAAAGAAAAAAAGATAATAGAATACAATTATACAAAGCAAATACAAGTAGGTGTTTGGATGTTTAGGATCAAATTTGTAAAATGTCCAAAAGATATAAATGTAATTTAAGGAGTGAGCTGCTCTAAAGCTAAAAGAAGTTTTTCCAAGTTCAGACCGAACTCGTAGAACTGGTGAAGTAAAAGCCAGTCGGTAGATCAGGTTTGGTAAAGTCCATCTGGGTGATAGAGCGGTTATGAATGGTAATGGAGTTATTTTCCTGTAAGAGCTTTGTCGATAATCACATTTTAGAGAGGACCATCCAACATTATTGTACAGAATACAACGATGTGTACATAAACATCTCCTGAAATAAATCTTAAGACTGAGTGATGAACAGAAAGTACACAAGGTTATCTTTGTGGAAGTTTTTCATCTATCCAGGTACTGACATATTTATATTCTGTGACTCTCTCAATCATCGCTCATCATGCTGAAATCATTAAAGTCCATGTAAAGAAAGAATAAATATGTGTTCTGAGTTTGACATACCACAGAACAGTGCGTTGTTAACCACCCTGCCAAATTTGAATGATTAAAAAAAATCGCCAAATATATGAAATTAGACTTCAAAGTTGTGTAAAAATCAGCCTCTTTCTCTGCTCCCAAACGCTGTGGGCGTGGCCTCCGAGTCCACTGAAGCCCCGCCCCCTACCAAGTGTCACCTGTCAATCAAAGTCACCACCTCCACCAGAAACATGGACGCTACGTCTGAGAGCTTTCTGCTGCTAGCTTTACAACTAACTCGGCTGCTAACTCAGCTAACTGGCTAACTATAGACTGTGGTAGTAGTAGTGTGTGCTGAATGTATTTATACCTCTACAGCAGCAGGGTTTATGCTAATTTTCAAACCCGCTCACTAAATCCTGAACACAGAAATCTTGAAACACTTGCTTTTTACACCTTTTTTAGAAATACATTTATGACCTATTTAATGTGTTTAGAAGAAAATGTCTGAATTCACTTTACACGGCCTTTAAAGACTAAGGCTCTGGTTCTGGGAAATAACATGAACCTTGTTTGGCAGCATTAACCACAGGTTTTAGATCTTTAAGAGCATCTTGCAGAATATTAAATGAGCACTGTAGAAAATCAGGAATATAATACAATAACTGTGATCTGTGTACAGATGGGCATGACAGCTTGCCAAAGATGATAAAATGTTATAAAAAGTGAAGAGAACTGGACCTAAAATTGAACCTTGTGGAACATCTTTTGTTACTGGTAAAAACTCAGATTTGACCCCACTGACCATCACATTCTGTTACAGAGGGAACATTTAATTGTATGAAAGGAACTGCATTAAACTGGTTTAAGTCCTATTAATTAGATCGATTTCAGTTTGTAGATGTTAATGATAAATCTTCCATGCAGTGTCGAGGCAGATGGCTCTCCACTTAGAGCCTTGTTCTGCTTCAGGTTTCTTCCCGTTAAAAAGAAGCAGTTGACTCAAATTGTAGACAATTTAGAAGACAGAATGAACATTTCACTATAAGAAAGAAATAAGTTGTTGAACATTCTCAGAAACATTAATAGATGTGTATCATCAGCATAGAAGTGAAGAATAGCAAGTTTATAGTTAATATCTGCTGATTAAACAAAGAATAAAGAAATAAAGTGGAACAAACTGGAACCTTGTAGCACATGTTAACCTGCTCAGTACAGAATCCAGATCCAAATCCAAACATCATCACATGTTTGCTGTCTCTGTGACTGAAGAGTAGATGTGGTCCGGATCCATGCCGGCTGCATCCAGACTCTGGTAGATGTTTTCGTAGACATTGTCGTCACTCATGGAGCCTGAAGGACGGTCCTCATAGTGGACAGGAGGATGGTTCTCATAGTGGACAGGAGGACGGTTCTCATAGTGGACAGGAGGACGGTTCTCATAGTGGACAGCTAACTGAAAACAAAAGAGGAATAACATCAAACCTAAAACACAGCAGTGAGCAGTGATATTTTAGTTTGCATTCATTTCAATGACCCACTTTATGCAAAACAGTTTCTGGTTCCCTTTTCTTCCACTCACCACTTAAGACACACTGTACAGCTCTTTATCTCAGTACCTACTGTCTCAAAGACCATGTAAAAAAACCCTTTATGTTTAAAGCTCCATCTTACTGGAGGGCCTGATTTACTAAGATCCCAAATAAAGGCGTGCACAGTGCAATAGATAACACGTTTAGTTATTATGTGTTTTGCAGCTGATCTACTGAGAATAACTGCTTAATGAAAACAGGAGCAACAGGAGCAGACAGCAGGATTAAAATGAGGATTTTGTGTCTTAATGGAGAGTTTGGACGAGCAGAAATGTGATCAGGTTCTAGTGAAGAGGTTAACTAATATATTGATTATAAATGTGATCAGGTTCTAGTGAAGAGGTTAACTAATATACTGAGTTATAGAAGTTGTATTTTGTCTTTTTGTATTTCTTGAATGTTTTCTGTTTGTTCTGATGATGGTACTGTTTACTTGTTTTGTCAGTTTTCTTGTTAACTGTGTTGTATTTTGTTGTTAAGGACCCTCTCGAAAACTAAATGATCCATGTCATTCCTAATAAAGAATTTCAGTGAAATGAGTCAAATGAAGACAAAGGACGTATTTTTGAATTGAATTAGATAAACAGAGTTAAAGAAAGTCACCTCATTGTTTCTGCTGTCTGAAGTTTCTCTGGTGTTCAAATCAGAGTTCCTCATCATCATCTTCAGTTTGTAGACGAACAGCAGAACAACAGCAACCAGCACAACAATCACAAGAACACATACAACCACAGGCCAGTTTGTTTTTTCAGTGGTTGGAGCTGTGGTTGGAGCTGTGAACACTGGAAACAAAATAAAACAATCAGCCCAAATGTTTAGATACGTTTAAAAAAAAACAACAACATATAAAAATATTATTGTCAGCTGTTATCTCTAATAACTCTGACCTTAGTGCTCCTCTCACTGCCATTCATTAGATCACACCAATCAGATTCTACCTGGAACTTTGGTTGTTTGTTTAAAAACTCACATGCACTTACCAGAAGGTACATATATTAAGAATAATAATTTTCATAATTTTCATTATAAAACTCACCATCTACAACAAAGATCGAGAACCAGTAGGATGAATCTGGAGACGAAGGTCTGCCGTAACCACACTTGTACCGTCCTGAGTCCGACTTCTTCAGCTGTGTGATGGTCACATACATTTCAACTGCAGATCCTTCTATATATTCAATGCTGTATCTGCCACTCTGAGTTCTGTTCCCTTCTGTTTCAACCAGGATGTCTTCTTCTTTACATTCACCCTTACAGAAGAACTTCCTGCTTCCATTGACAGCAGCATCGCATCCACGTGTGACATTTCCTCCCTCAGTTATTGTACGGATGAAACGAGTGCTGTCACCCAACGTTGCTTCTGAAAAGATGAACAATCAACAGTTAGTGTCTGTACTTCCTGTAAGATGCTGCAGTCTGATCACAATATGTCCTGCTTCACATTGACACAGATCCATAGAGTCACACTGGGAGCTGCCCAGTTCAACCACAGTCTGACTGCTGGATACACTGAGTCAATATATCATAAACGTCTCACAGTCTTCACACAGTTTAATTACATTCTATCTGACTTCATTTATTCTTATGCTTCACAATCATTAAATGGGATGAACATAGTAAATATATCAGGTTTTGTGACTTTCAGTAGAAACTCACCATCTGTAACTGTGACGTAAATGTCACAGTAATAATCTGGAACCAAAGATCGACCCAAACCAATTCTGTACCGTCCAGAGTCCGACTTGGTCAGCTGTGTGATGGTCACAGACACTCTTCTTGTTATAAAGTTTATTCTTCCAGATCTGATGCTGTATCTGCCGCTCTGAGCTGTGACACCATCTGTTTTAATGAGAATGTTTTCTCCTTCACATTCTCCTTTACAGAAGAACTTGGTGTTTCCAGATGAAGTCAAGTAGCAACTTAATGAACCATTTCCTCCTTCAGCTCCAACATAACGGTTTACTGCATTGACGAGTCCAGTGTTTCCATCCTGCAGTGCTGTTGGAAAGATGAACAGTTGTTACATCCACTGACATTACTCTCTCTCTCTTTTTCTTTTTTTCCGTTTCATCACACCTGACTCCCATCTCATCAGTGGCACTATCTTCCTGCCATTTGGCCACAGAACTGCATGATGGGCTGGTTTGCTAGTATTGCTGCTAAAGCTAGCTCCTAGTGCTAATTGATACTTTGACCTTTTGTATTGTTTTGGCCTTGGAGACGCCAAAGTCCCAGCAGGCTTCAGGTTTTCCTAACATCACTTTTTGATTGATATTTATCAATAAACACAACACTGAACTATTGAAGGTGTTTCAGCTCCCCTTGTTTCTTGAAGTCATTTTCCTCCTGTGGATCTACCCAATTTTACTCTGGTATGTTTCTTCCTGTGACCCCTAGACAGCAAAATGTGTAACACAAGTGGGGGCTCATCCAGGATATGGCTCTGTTTAGTTTGAAAAGTTTTGTGAATAATCCTACAACAGTTTGATAGTTGTAGGAAGGATGACCTATGTGACACACATTATACACATTATGATATTCCTGTGTCTAAGTCATTAGTTAAGCGGGAGTTAAAGTCTGTTGTTTTGAATGGCTTAATTGGTAAAGGTGTGTTCCCTCTAGCAGGTTCAGAGCAGCGGCTCCAGCGGATGACTGAGGATGGCTCTGAAGCTGTTGCAGTGGTGACTCTGGTTGCTTATTACCCTGAAGATGTATTGAGTCCAGCCGCTGCTGCTCAGCCACATAAAGCAACATCATCCCCCCTTGCTGCCACAGTTTGAGCCATTCTCTATTGGCTCTTCTCCCTTGTCTAATGTGGGTGCCTGTTTAAAGGTGCGCCTAGCCCATCTTGAACTCGAAGCAAAAGAAAAAGCTCTTAAATAGGAGCAAGAGGTCCAGTTAAGCTGCTGTAAGCTTTAGGCTGAAACTGCTATAAAATGTGTCAGTTTGAGTTACAGTCTCAAAAGAATACTAACAAACCTTCCACTATCTAAAACTAAACGTTCCTTTTTGATAAAGCTTATAGTTAGGACTTTTAGAGCCCTTAGCTTATGCTGCTATAGGCTTAGACTGCCGGGGGACTCCCATGATGCACTGGGCTCCTCTCTCCTCCTCCCTCTCTCTCTCTCTCTATGCATCCATCTATATCCATTAACATTCATGTTCTATTAATGCATTCAATAAGCTAAACTTCTTCCCCGGAGTTGTCTGTGCTTTCTGGTCTCACAGGTAATCTGGGCCTGTAGACGTCCGGATGACGGATTCCAGTCCCGGACCTTCAATGTGCTTCTCTCTCCTCTCCTTCCTCTCTCTCCTCTCCTTCCTCTCTCTCTTCTCTACTCCAACCGGTCCAGGCAGATGTTCTCCCACTCTGAGTCTGGTTCTGAGGGTTCTTCCTGTTAAAAGATGTTCTCCCACTCTGAGTCTGGTTCTGAGGGTTCTTCCTGTTAAAAGATGTTCTCCCACTCTGAGTCTGGTTCTGAGGGTTCTTCCTGTTAAAGGGAGTATTTTCTCTCCACTGTCACCAAGTGCTGCTCATGTGGGAATGTTGGGTCTCTTTAAATGAAAGCTGAAGAGTTTGGTTTAGACCTGCTCTATGTGGAAAGAGCTCTTCTGGGTCTTATAATTAAACATCATCCTAACACCTTATATGAAAGCTTTGCTTCACAGTTAGATGTGTCTGGGTTTTGTTTACTATATATGGTGATAATGATTCTCTGGTTTCTTCCTCATCTGAAAACATGACTTGAGACATAAGGGGAGGCGTCAAGATATGAGTAACATGTTGCTGTTTCCTGTGTGTGTGGTTGTAGACTGCTGTATACAACCAGGAACTAAGTGTTATGGCCTGACTCAAGTGGCCACAACAAAAGGGAGACACACCATGGCAGTCGGTTAACTAAATATATTTAATCCGAAACCAAATAAAATGATGCCAAATTAGATTACTTAAATGATGAAGTGTGAACATCAGTGGCATCAGTAATGTATGAGCTGGATGAGATCACATTTAGTTTAGTTAAATTCAAAGATTAGATTATAGAGATGTTGCATCAGCAAATAGTAACAGAATCATTTAGAGAACAACAGAATAACTAATGAACATGACAGCAACATAAACACTAAAGTGATACAAATGTGACATTAGTTAAAATGTCCACAATGAATGTCCAGAAGCAGTGTGTGCTGCAGCTTTACAGACACAGTCAGGTAATCAGTCCTCACCTGATAAGAAGCAGAAGAACAGAACCTGGTGGATATTCATTCTGAGTTTGATCCTGATGCAGAAAATCATCAAACTGTCAGAGAACTGCCTCAAAGTGTCTGTCTGATCAATCAGGAAGATGGAGACTCTTTAAGTTAACATTACTTCCTCTTCCTCTACTTCTCCTTTTCTCTGTTAGCAACATGATGATGATGACGATGGTGGAAATTAGCTGAGCTGGAGTGAGTTGACTGATCACCATCTCTTTGTCTCTGTCATGTCCAAGAAGAAATGTTAAGTTGTTTAGTTTTGTCTGTCTTGCGACTGCCTGTTTTATTTTGAAATTTTACTCTCCTCTTGTTTCAGGTAACTTCCCTTCCCCTTGTGTGTTCCCCACTGTCTGATTGTCTCCCTGATTGTTTCCACCTGTTTCTCATAACCTTGTGTGTGTATTTCCTTTTGTCCTATGCCAGTTCGTCTTGTCATCAGAGAACCAATTACATTGATCTGTACTTCTCGTTTTCTCTGTTAGCAACATGATGATGATGACGATGGCCTCATACAATGTTTACATAGTGTATAATATCCCAGGAGATATCCAACAATGAAGATTAAATGCAAACACACAGCATCAACTATATGAACACAATAAGTGTAATATTAGTGTGTATCAGTGGTTTCATGATGAAGCTGCTGTGAAGGCTGTTTGACTGTTATAATGTATAAAGCCATTTTATTAATGCTCAATATTTATAATAAAGTTTTGTATGAAGACGTACTACTATGTTTTAGTTCATAATATTTATATATATTATTTTTTACGGTCATAGACACCTTTATTCCCCCTCTCTGAGCTACTACCTCCCCTCCCTGAGCTACTACCTCCCCTCCCTGAGCTACTACCTTAACGTGGTGGAGGGGTTTGCGTGTCCCAATGACCCCAGGAGCTCAGTTGTCGGGGGCTTTATGCCCCTGGTAGGGTCTCCCATGGCAAACAGGTCCCGGGGGAAGGGCCAGACAAAAGGTAGCTCAGAAGACCCAGATGACGAGCAAGATAATTGGATTTTCGTGTCCCTTGCCCGGACGCGGGTCACCGGGGCCCCCCCCTGGAGCCAGGCCTGGGGGTGGGGCTCGGAGGCGAGCGCTTGGTGGCCGGGCCTTCCCCCATGGGGCTCCAGGTCTCCTGTCAGAGAGAGTTTCAACTCACACCTCCGGGAGAGCTTCGACCATGTACCGGGGGAGGCGGGGGACATTGAGTCCGAGTGGGCCATGTTCCGTGCCTCCATTGTCAAGGCGGCTGACCGGAGCTGTGGCCGCAAGGTGGTCGGTGCCTATCGGGGCGGCAATCCCCGAACCCGCTGGTGGACACCGGCGGTGAGGGATGCAGTCAAGCTGAAGAAGGAGTCCTATAGGACCTTTTTGGCCTGTAGGACTCCGGAGTCAGCAGACGGGTACCGGCAGACCAAGCGGAGCGCAGCTAGGGCGGTCTCTGAGGCAAAAACCCGGACATGGGAGGAGTTCGGTGAGGCCATGGAAAAAGACTTCCGGACGGCTTCGAAGAGATTCTGGACCACCATCCGGCGTCTCAGGAGGGGGAAGCAGTGCACCGTAAACACTGTGTACGGTGGGGATGGTGTGCTGCTGACCTCGACTCGGGACGTTGTGGATCGGTGGAAGGAATACTTCGAAGACCTCCTCAATCCCACCAACACGCCTTCTGGTAAGGAAGCAGGGCCTGGGGGCTTGGGTGTGGGCTCTCCTATCTCTGGGGTGGAGGTCGCCGAGGTGGTTAAAAAGCTCCTCGGTGGCAGGGCCCCGGGGGTGGATGAGATCCGCCCCGAGTTCCTCAAAGCCCTGGATGTTGTGGGGCTGTCATGGTTGACACGACTCTGCAGCATCGCGTGGACATCGGGGGCAGTGCCTCTGGATTGGCAGACTGGGGTGGTGGTCCCTCTTTTTAAGAAGGGGGACCGGAGGGTGTGTTCCAATTACAGGGGAATCACACTCCTCAGCCTCCCTGGTAAGGTCTATTCGGGGGTGCTGGAGAGGAGGGTCCGTCGGATAGTCGAATCTCGGATTCAGGAGGAGCAGTGTGGTTTTCGTCCGGGCCGTGGAACAGTGGACCAGCTCTACACCCTCTGCAGGATCTTTGAGGGTGCATGGGAGTTTGCCCAACCAGTCCACATGTGTTTTGTGGACTTGGAGAAGGCATTCGACCGTGTCCCTCGGGGGATCCTGTGGGGGGTTCTCCGGGAGTATGGGGTATCGGACTCCCTGATAAGGGCCGTCCGTTCCCTGTATGACCGGTGTCAGAGCTTGGTCCGCATTTCCGGCAATAAGTCGGACTTGTTTCCAGTGAGGGTTAGACTCCCCTAGGGCTGCCCTTTGTCACAGATCCTGTTCATAATCTTTATGGACAGGATTTCTAGGCGCAGCCAGGGTGTAGAGGGGGTCCGGTTTGGTGACCTCAGGATTGGGTCACTGCTTTTTGCAGACGATGTGGTCCTGTTGGCTTCATCAGACCGTGACCTCCAACTCTCACTGGATCGGTTCGCAGCCGAGTGTGAAGCGGCCGGGATGAGAATCAGCACCTCCAAATCCGAGGCCATGGTCCTCAACCGGAAAAGGGTGGAGTGTTCTCTTCGGGTCGGGGATGAGATTCTGCCTCAAGTGGAGGAGTTCAAGTACCTCGGGGTCTTGTTCACGAGTGAGGGAAGGATGGAACGGGAGATCGACAGGCGGATCGGTGCGGCGTCTGCAGTAATGCGGACTCTGCACAGATCCGTCGTGGTGAAGAGAGACCTGAGCCAAAAGGCGAAGCTCTGGATTTACCAGTCGATCTTCGTTCCTACCCTCACCTATGGTCATGAGCTTTGGGTAGTGACCGAAAGAACAAGATCGCGGGTACAAGCGGCCGAAATGAGCTTCCTCCGTAGGGTGGCTGGGCTCTCCCTTAGAGATAGGGTGAGAAGCTCAGTTATCCGGGAGGAGCTCGGAGTAGACCCGCTGCTCCTCCACGTCGAGAGGAGCCAGATGAGGTGGTTCGGGCATCTAATCAGGATGCCTCCCGGACGCCTCCCTGGTGAGGTGTTCAGGGCACGTCCCACCGGTAGGAGACCCCGGGGAAGACCCAGGACACGCTGGAGAGACTATGTCTCTCGGCTGGCCTGGGAACGCCTCGGGGTCCCCCTGTAAGAGCTGGACGAAGTGGCTGGGGAGAGGGAAGTCTGGGCTTCCCTGCTTAGGCTGCTGCCCCCGTGACCCGACCCCGGATAAGCGGCAAGAAGATGGATTTTTTACGGTCATAGACACCTTTATTCACCAGTAGACAGACAGGGACATGGGAGAGAGAGGACCTCCGGCCGGGATTCGAAACGGGGTCAGCTGCGTACGTGGCATGCGCTCTAACCACTTCAATCAATCAATCAATCAATCGATCTTTATTTGTATAGCGCCAAATCACAACAAAGTTATCTCAAGGCACTTTACACATAAACCAGGTCGAAACCGAACTCTTCAGGTTTTAACTTTAAAGAGACCCAACATTCCCACATGAGCAACAGTGGCAAGAAAAAACTCCCTTTTAACAGGAAGAAACCTCAGAACCAGACTCAGAGTGGGAGAGCATCTGCCTCGACCGGTTGGGGTTGAGAGGAGAGAGAGGAAGGATAGAGGAGAGAGAAGCACATTGAAGGTCCGGGACTGGAATCTGTCATCCGGACGTCTCCAGGCCCAGATTACCTGTGAGACCAGAAAGCACAGACAACTCCAGGGAAGAAGTTTAGCTTATTGAATGCATTAATAGAACATGAATGTTAATGGATATAGATGGATAGAGAGAGAGAGGGAGGAGGAGAGAGGAGCCCAGTGCATCATGGGAGTCCCCCGGCAGTCTAAGCCTATAGCAGCATAAACTAGGAGCTGGAACCGACCCTAACTATAAGCTTTATCAAAAAGGAAAGTTTTAAGCCTATTCTTAAATGTAGAGAGGGTTCTGCCCCCAAAACCAATCTGGGAGATGGTTCCACTGGAGAGGAAACTGAGAACTGAAGGCTCTGCCTCCTGTTCTACTTTTAGAGATACTAGGAACCACAAGTAGACCTGCATGCTGGGAGCGCAGTGTTCTAGTACGTTCATAAGGTTCTATGAGCTGGGAGCACAGTGTTCTAGTAGGTTCATAACTTGACCACTTGACCACCTGTGCGCCGAAACCGTTTATTAAAAATCCATATATTCCTTAAAAATGTTAAATATTGAGGACGTTTTAAAGTCTAGCGCTAACAATATATTTTAAAATTAGATATCTAACAAGTTGAAGCACACAATAAAAAATGTGAAGTAAAGCTTTATTCAGGAAGAGAATAACAGAACAGTGATCTTGACTTTCTCAGACCCTTCGTGAGAATAAGGAGTGTGTTCCTCTTTTTGTAATAGTAATGCAATCATTGCTGAGTGCAAACTTCCTTTTTATAAATTGCATCAGACAAGCTTCAGAAGAAAAGTGTAGTTGTGGTTAACACATTGTTTACTTCACTTAAAAATGTGTCAAACAGGAAAAGGTAGGAGCGGCCTGATGGTCGAGTGGTTAGAGCGTGTCATGCCACATAATTGCAGCGTCGCTGGTTTGAATCCTCTCTCTCTCTCTCTCTCTCTGTTTCCTGTCGGCACATCGGCCAGTTTCTATGTAAAAAAAAAGCCCCAAAATAAATCAAACAGGAAAAGGTAAAAAGATGAGCTGTAACGTTTGACATATTTATGAAGTTTTAGTTTATTTTACACCATGTTTTGTGCTATTTGGTCATTTGCATTAACTGCTATAAAAAAGAAAGATTAAATAGTGGTTTGTCCCGTCCATTCCCTCGTGGACAACACTGATGGACCTTTCGCTTACGTCCATGTGACTCTTCACCGTCTACTTCCTGCAAGACTCCTAGACGGGACCATCAGGCTTGTACTGTAAACGGCTGCAGTGACAAACTGAATGTTACAACCCGATTGTGTCTAGGGGTGGGGACGTAAGAGACAAAACAACAAACAAAAATATACCCGAACACCGGAGATCAAATCAAAAAGCTCAATTTATTAATTAAGGACGAGCTTCCAAAAAAAAACCAAGGGAAACCGATCAATGAGAGGCAGACAGGGACACGGCTCAGGGACACGGCTCAGGGACACGGCTCAGTTCAGCACACAGCTAGAAAGCCAACTGCCCTGGCATCAGCTCCACAGGGTTCTTAAGCTGATAGCCTGATGAGCCACAGCTGATCAATCAATGGGGGGGAACAAGGGGTGGTACCTGTAGAAAAGGAAAAGGAGAAAACAAGAAACCACACGGCACGTAACACTGAACAATTTGTTAACAATTGTGCAACTGCCTGCAAAAGTAGGACAGAGGTAACGGTAACTAGGTTAGTTTAGCAATATATTTACTGGCTTCTGCAACGATAACACTGCAGCCATATTCAGCCTGATCGTAGTGGTGGCAGTAATGCAGTGTTAAGAGGTCCTGGTCCTTCCACATATTTCTGAGATCAGGTGAGGCAGATTCCACCCCACCTAAAAACCTGTGTGAGTGTGTGAGCTTTGAGTCTGAGGAAGAGGAAGGGCTAAGAAAGCAACCCAGTGTCACATCAAAATGTATCATAGCTACGTTGGTCCACAGCGCAAAACATACAAGTTTCACAATGATGGCTCAAAAATTGTGAGATGGATACGTTTCTTCAGCCATTTATAATATATTGATTATAAATGTGATCAGGTTCTAGTGAAGAGGTTAACTCCCTGAGCTACTACCCCCTCCCTGAGCTACTACCTTACCGTGGTGGAGGGGTTTGCGTGTCCCAATGACCCCAGGAGCTCAGTTGTCGGGGGCTTTATGCCCATGGTAGGGTCTCCCATGGCAAACAGGTCCGGGGGGAGGGGCCAGACAAAAGGTAGCTCAGAAAAACCCGATGAAGAATACAATATTTGGTTTTTCGTGTCCCTTGCCCGGACGCGGGCCACCGGGGCCCCCCCCTGGAGCCAGGCCTGGGGGTGGGGCTCGGAGGCGAGCGCTTGGTGGCCGGGCCTTCGCCCATGGGGCCCGGCCGGGCACAGCCCGAAAAAGGGACATGGGACCCCACTCCCACAGACCCACCACCAGTGAGAGGGGCCAAAGGGGTCGGGTGCAGTGTGAGCTGGGCAGCGGCCGAAGGCGGGGACCTTGGCGGTCCGATCCTCGGCTGCAGAAGCTAGCTCTAGGGACGTTGAACGTCACCTCTCTGGTGTGGAAGGAGCCTGACCTGGTGCGTGAGGTTGAGAAGTTCCGGCTAGATATAGTCGGCCTCACCTCGACGCACAGCAAGGGCTCTGGAACCAGTCTCCTCGAGAGGGGTTGGACTCTCGTCCACTCTGGAGTTGCCACTGGTGAGAGGCGCCGGGCAGGGGTGGCAATACTTATTGCCCCCCGGCTTGGTGCCTGTATGTTGGAGTTTACCCCGGTAGACGAGAGGGTGGCCTCCCTCCGCCTTCGGGTGGGGGGACGGATCCTGACTGTTGTTTGTGCCTATGGTCCGAACAGCAGCTCAGAGTATCCAGCCTTTTTGGACTCCTTGGAGGGGGTGCTGGAAAACACTCCCCCTGGGGATTCCCTCGTTCTGCTGGGGGACTTCAACGCCCATGTTGGTAGCGACAGTGAGACCGGGAAGGGTGTGATTGGGAGGAACGGCCCCCCTGATCTGAACCCGAGCGGTGTTCTGTTATTGGACTTCTGTGCTCGTCATGGATTGTCCATAACGAACACAATGTTCAAGCATAAGGGTGTCCATATGTGCACTTGGCACCAGGACACCCTAGGCCGCAGTTCGATGATTGACTTTGTAGTCGTGTCGTCGTACTTGCGGCCGCATGTCTTGGACACTCGGGTGAAGAGAGGGGCGGAGCTGTCAACTGATCACCACCTGGTGGTGAGTTGGCTCCGATGGTGGGGGAGGATGCCGGTCAGACCTGGCAGGCCCAAACGTATTGTGAGGGTCTGCTGGGAACGTCTGGCAGAGTCTCCTGTCAGAGAGAATTTCAACTCACACCTCCGGGAGAGCTTCAACCATGTACCGGGGGAGGCGGGGGACATTGAGTCCGAGTGGGCCATGTTCCGTGCCTCCATTGTTAAGGCGGCTGACCAGAGCTGTGGCCGCAAGGTGGTCGGTGCCTGTCGGGGCGGAAATCCCCGAACCCGCTGGTGGACACCGGCGGTGAGGGATGCCGTCAAGCTGAAGAAGGAGTCCTATAGGTCCTTTTTGGCCTGTAGGACTCCGGAGGCAGCAGACAGGTACCGACAGACCAAGCGAAACGCAGCTAGGGCAGTCGCTGAGGCAAAAACCCAGACATGGGAGGAGTTCGGTGAGGCCATGGAAAAAGACTTCTGGACGGCTTCGAAGAGGTTCTGGACCACCATCCGGCGTCTCAGGAGGGGGAAGCAGTGCGCCGTAAACACTGTGTACGGTGGGGACGGTGCGCTGCTGACCTCGACTCGGGACGTTGTGGATCGGTGGAAGGAATACTTCGAAGACCTCCTCAATCCCACCGACACGCCTTCCGGTAAGGAAGCAGGGCCGGGGGACTCGGATGTGGGCTCTCCTATCTCTGGGGCGGAGGTCGCCGAGGTGGTTAAAAAGCTCCTCGGTGGCAGGGCCCCGGGGGTGGATGAGATCCGCCCCGAGTTCCTCAAAGCCCTCAAAGTTGTGGGGCTGTCATGGTTGACACGACTCTGCAGCATCGCGTGGACATCGGGGGCAGTGCCTCTGGATTGGCAGACTGGGGTGGTGGTCCCTCTTTTTAAGAAGGGGGACCGGAGGGTGTGTTCCAATTACAGGGGAATCACACTCCTCAGCCTCCCTGGTAAGGTCTATTCGGGGGTGCTGGAGAGGAGGGTCCGTCGGGTAGTCGAACCTCGGATTCAGGAGGAGCAGTGTGGTTTTCGTCCAGGCCGTGGAACAGTGGACCAGCTCTATACCCTCTGCAGGATCTTTGAGGGTGCATGGGAGTTTGCCCAACCAGTCCATATGTGTTTTGTGGACTTGGAGAAGGCATTCGACCGTGTCCCTCGGGGAATCCTGTGGGGGGTTCTCCGGGAATACGGGGTACCGGACCCCCTGATAAGGGCCGTCCGTTCCCTGTATGACCGGTGTCAGAGCTTGGTCCACATTTCCGGCAATAAGTCGGATTTGTTTCCGGTGAGGGTTGGACTCCGCCAGGGCTGCCCTTTGTCACCAATCCTGTTCATAATTTTTATGGACAGGATTTCTAGGCTCAGCCAGGGTGTGGAGGGGGTCCGGTTTGGTGACCTCAGGATTGGGTCACTGCTTTTTGCAGATGATGTGGTCCTGTTGGCTTCATCAGACCGTGACCTCCAACTCTCACTGGATCGGTTCGCAACCGAGTGTGAAGCGGCCGGGATGAGAATCAGCACCTCCAAATCCGAGGCCATGGTCCTCAATCGGAAAAGGGTGGAGTGCACTCTTCGGGTCGGGGATGAGATTCTGCCTCAAGTGGAAGAGTTCAAGTACCTCGGGGTCTTGTTCACGAGTGAGGGAAGGATGGAGCGTGAGATCGACAGGCAGATCGGTGCGGCATCTGCAGTAATGCGGACTCTGCACAGATCCGTCGTGGTGAAGAGAGAGCTGAGCCGAAAGGCGAAGCTCTGGATTTACCAGTCGATCTTCGTTCCTACCCTCACCTATGGTCATGAGCTTTGGGTCGTGACCCAAAGAACAAGATCGCGGGTACAAGCGGCCGAAATGAGCTTCCTCCGTAGGGTGGCTGGGCTCTCCCTTAGAGATAGGGTGAGAAGCTCGGTCATCTGGAGGGAGCTCGGAGTAGACCCGCTGCTCCTCCGCGTCGAGAGGAGCCAGATGAGGTGGTTCGGGCATCTAATCAGGATGCCTCCCGGACGCCTCCCTGGTGAGGTGTTCAGGGCACGTCCCACCGGTAGGAGACCCAGGACACGCTGGAGAGACTATGTCTCTCGGCTGGCCTGGGAACGCCTCGGGATCCCCCGGGAAGAGCTGGACGAAGTGGCTGGGGAGAGGGAAGTCTGGGCTTCCCTGCTTAGGCTGCTGCCCCCGCGACCCGACCCCGGATAAGCGGCAAGAAGATGGATGGATGGATGGATGGAGGTTAACTAATATATTGATTATAAATGTGATCAGGTTCTAATGAAGAGGTTAACTAATATATTGAGTTATAGCAGTTGTATTTTGTCTTTTTGTATTTCTTGAATGTTTTCTGTTTGTTCTGATGATGGTACTGTTTACTTGTTTTGTCAGTTTTCTTGTTAACTGTGTTGTATTTTGTTGTTAAGGACCCTCTCGAAAACTAAATGATTCATGTCATTCCTAATAAAGAATTTTAGTGAAATGAGTCAAATGAAGACAAAGGACTTATTTATGAATTGAATTAGATAAACAGAGTTAAAGAAAGTCACCTCCTTGTTTCTGCTGTCTGAAGTTTCTCTGGTGTTCAAACCAGAGTTTCTCATCATCTCCAATTTGTAGACGAACAGCAGAACAACAGCAACCAGCACAACAGTCACAAGCACACATACAACCAGAGGCCAGTTTGTTTTTTCAGTGGTTGCTATGAACAATGGAAACAAAATAAAACAGTCAGCCCAAATGTTTAGATACGTTTAAAAAAAAAAACAACATATAAAAATATTATTGTCAGCTGTTATCTTTAATAACTCTGACCTTAGTGCTCCTCTCACTGACATTAATTAGATCACACAAATCAAATACTAGCTGGGACTTTGATTGTTTGTTTAAAAACTCATATGCACTCACCAGAAGGTACATAAATTAAGAATAATAATTTTCATAATTTTCATTATAAAACTCACCATCTACAACAAAGATCGAGAGGTACATTGAAGGTCCGGGACTGGAATCTGTCATCCGGACGTCTCCAGGCCCAGATTACCTGTGAGACCAGAAAGCACAGACAACTCCGGGGAAGAAGTTTAGCTTATTGAATGCATTAATAGAACATGAATGTTAATGGATATAGATGGATGGATAGAGAGAAAGAGGGAGGAGGAGAGAGGAGCCCAGTGCATCATGGGAGTCCCCCGGCAGTCTAAGCCTATAGCAGCATAAACTAGGAGCTGGAACCGGTCCCAACTATCAGCTTTATCAAAAAGGAACGTTTGAAGCCTACTCTTAAACGTAGAGAGGGTTCTGCCCCCCGGACCAGATCTGGAAGATGGTTCCACATGAGAGGAACCTGAGAACTAAAGGCTCTGCCTCCTGTTCTACTTTTAGAGATACTAGGAACCACAAGTAGGCCTGCATGCTGGGAGCGCAGTGTTCTAGTAGGTTCATAACTTGACCACTTGACCACCTGTGCGCCGAAACCGTATATTAAAAATCCATATATTGCTTAAAAATGTTAAATATTAAGGACGTTTTAAAGTCTAGCGCTAACAATATATTTTAAAATTAGAAATCTAACAAGTTGAAGCACACAATAAAAAATGTGAAGTAAAGCTTTATTCAGAAAGAGAATAACAGAACAGTGATCTTGACTTTCTCAGACCCTTGGTTCCTCTTTTTGTAATAGTAATGCAATCATTGCTGAGTGCAAACTTCCTTTTTTATAAATTGCATCAGACAAGCTTCAGAAGAAAAGTGTAGTTGTGGTTAACACATTGTTTACTTCACTTAAAAATGTGTCAAACAGGAAAAGGTAGGAGTGGCCTGATGGTCGAGTGGTTAGAGCGCGTCATGCCACATAATTGCAGCGTCACTGGTTTGAATCCTCTCTCTCTCTCCGTTTCCTGTCGGCACATCGGCCAGTTTCTATGTAAAAAAAAAAAAGCCCCAAAATAAATCAAACAGGAAAAGGTAAAAAGATGAGCAGGTCAACCAGCTGCATTGTTCAAATTATTTGAATCAAATGTTGAAGCTGTCTGTGTGTAAGTGTCTTTTTCAGTACTACCACTAGGAGGCACCAGAGCCAGTTTAAACTTTACACATACTGGCTGTAAAATGACTCACTGTGGTGAACAGATGCTCCCACAGTAACTGCAGCCTCTTCCAGTATGAAGAGGTTCAAGTTCAAACACTTTAACGGTCATTGTTTATGTATAAATACAATCCTGTTTTTTAAATAATATGTAACGTTTGACATATTTATGAAGTTTTAGTTTATTTTACACCATGTTTTGTGCTATTTGGTCATTTGCATTAACTGCTATAAAGTACAAACTACCAAATCAGCTTCTTACCGAGAGTGGAGACTGGAACGATGTCATTTAAACACAATTGACGTAGATGTCCAGCTCAGATTTGATCACTCTCTCCTACACAGTCCTTTAGACTGTTAATCTGAAGTAAGACAACAAGAAATTGAAAATAAGATAAGTTAGGCATTGATCCCACAGAGAAAGTACAAACTACCTAATCAGCTTCTTACCGAGAACAGGTGTCATTTAAACACAATTGGCTTTATTGTGTTTGCCATAGATGTCCAGCTCAGACTTGATCACTCTCTCCTAGTCTTTTAGACTGTCAATCTGAATTAAGACAACAAGAAGATGGAAATAAGTTAAGTATTGTGTTGATCCTACAGACGAAGTACAAACTACTGACATCAGGCTCTTACCGAGAGTGGAGACTGGAAGGGTGTCATTTAAACACAATTGACGTAGAGGGGGAGGCAGGTACTTGAGGAGGATGATGAGGATGACTTTACTGTATTTGGCGTAGATGTCCAGCTCAGATTTGATCACTCTCTCCTAGACAGTCCTCTAGACTGTCAATCTGAAGTAAGACAAGAAATTGAAGTTGGGCATTGATCCCATAGACAAAGTACAAACTACCAAATCAGGTTGTTACCAAGAGTGGAGAATGGAACAATGGCCACACCAACAGTTTAGCAGTATACTGAAAACACTTACGTTTCTGTCTGTAGTACGGCCTCAGGCGATTGATATTCACCTTCTGCAAGGACCCAGTGTTCTTTTGGATGGTGGCCACGCCATTTTCTGACATATCAAGGACTTTGTCCCAGCCGCTGCCTCTTTGGCTCAGAAGACTACTGTTTTGCAGCGCTTCCTTTTGCGTGCTGCGTAACAGCTCTTTTGCTTCTCCTGGGCCTTTTCTATGTTGGCAAGCTATTGGCCAAAGCCACAAATAAAGTAAATAACATGAAACACATAAATACAACTTCAATACATGAACTTTGTGCCTCACTACCTTTTCATTGAGGTCTGTGATTGTCCTCATCCTCGCTTCCAGGTCGTTCCAGCCGAGAGACATAGTCTCTCCAGCGTGTCCGGGGTCTTCCTCGGGGTCTCCTACCGGTGGACGTCCGGGACGCATCCTGATTAGATGCCCGAGCCTCCACATCTGGCTCCTCTCAACACAGAGGAGCAGCGGGTCTACTCCGAGCTCCTCCCGGATAACTGAGCTTCTCACCCTATCTCTAAGGGAGAGCCCAGCCAGCCTACGGAGGAAGCTCATTTCAGCCGCTTGTACCCGTGATCTTGTTCTTTCGGTCGCTACCCAAAGCTCATGACCAGAGGTGAGGGTAGGAACCAAGACCGACTGGTAAATCCAGAGCTTTGCCTTTCGGCTCAGCTCTCTCTTCACCACGACGGATCTGTGCAGAGTCCGCATTACTGCAGACGCCGCACCGATCCGCCTGTTGATCTCACGCTCCATCCTTCCCTCACTGTGAACAAGACCCCGAGGTACTTGAACTCCTCCACTTGGGGCAGGATCTCATCCCCGACCCGGAGAGTGCACTCCACCCTTTTCTGGTTGAGGACCATGGACTCAGATTTGGAGGTGCTGATTCTCATCCGGGCCGCTTCACACTTGGCTGCGAACCGATCTCTAACATCCTTGAGAAATGAGTCATCAATCAGTTGTGTAACTTTTTACATAACAATCATTTATTTGATGATTTCATGATTTTCAGTCTGAGAGAGACAGCACTAGTGAAAGTCAATGAAAAGCCATTAAGGGTGACTCTCATTCATTGGAAAACAACAGCAAACAATACAAAAAAACAAGAAAGAAAAAAAAAGATAAAATAGAATACAATTATACAAAGTAAATACAAGTAGGTGTTTGGATATTTAGGATCAAATTTGTAAAATGTCCAAAAGATATAAATGTAATTTAAGGAGTCAGCTGCTCTAAAGCTAAAAGAAGTTTTTCCAAGTTTAGACCGAACCCGTAGAACTGGTGAAGTAAAAGCCAGTCGGTAGATCAGGTTTGGTAAAGTCCATCTGGGTGATAGAGCGGTTATGAATGGTAATGGAGTTATTTTGTCGATAATCACATTTTAGAGAGGACCATCCAACATTATTGTACAGAATACAACGATGTGTACATAAACATCTCCTGAAATAAATCTTAAGACAGTGATGAACAGAATTAAGAGGTTTGAGGGTTGAAGAGGATGTGTGTCTATAAATGACATCACCATAGTCCAGACTGACTAAAACTGGGAGAGATAATTATGTTTCTGTAGAGATAACCAACTTTTTGCCTGATTAGGTTACATATTTATATTCTGTGACTCTGTCAATCATCACGCCATTAGTAGTAGAAATGCTGAAATCATTAAAGTCTGTGTAAAGTAAGAATAAATATGTGTTCTGAGTTTGACATACTACAGAAAAGTATGTTGTTAACCACCCTGCCAAATTTGAATGATTAAAAAAATCGCCAAATATAAAAAATCAGCCTCTTTCTCTGCTCGCTGAAGCCCCGCCCCCTACCAAGTGTCACCTGTCAATCAAAGTCACCTCTATCAGAAACTAGGATGCTAGGTCTGAGAGCTTTCTGCTGCAAACTCAGCTGCTAGCTTGGCAGCTAACTCAGCTGCTAGCTTGGCGGCTAACTCAGCGAACTGGCTAACTGTAGACTGTAGTAGCAGTAGTGTGTGCTGAATGTATTTATACCTCTACAGCAGCAGGGGCGGGTTTATGCTAATCCTAGCTCCACAATTCAAATCTAAATGGTTGAAATGCTTTTTACACCTTTTTTAGAAATACATTTATGACCTATTTAATGTGGTTAGAAGAAAATGTCTGAATTCACTTTACACGGCCTTTAAAGACTAAGGCTCTGGTTCTGGAAAATAACATGAACCTTGTTTGGCAGCATTAACCACAGGTTTTAGATCTTTAAGAGCATCTTGCAGAATATTAAATGAGCACTGTAGAAAATCAGAAATATAATAAAATAACTGTGATCTGTCCCAAATTGAACACAGTTGACTCAAATTGTAGACAGTTTAGAAGACAGAATGAACATTTCACTATAAGAAAGAAATAAGTTGTTGAACATTCTCAGAAACATTAATAGATGTGTATCATCAGCATAGAAGTGAAGAATAGCAAGTTTATAGTTAATATCTGCTGATTAAACAAAGAATAAAGAAATAAAGTGGAACAAACTGGAACCTTGCAGCACATGTTAATCTGCTCAGTACAGAATCCAGATCCAAATCCAAACGTCATTACATGTTTGCTGTCTCTCTAAGTGTAGAGTAGATTTGGTCCGGATCCATGTCGGCTGCATCCAGACTCTGGTAGATGTTTTCGTAGACATTGTCGTCACTCATGGAGTCTGAAGGACGGTTCTCATAGTGGACAGGAGGACGGTTCTCATAGACGACAGGAGGACGGTTCTCATAGTGGACAGGAGGACGGTTCTCATAGTGGACAGGAGGGCGGTTCTCATAGTGGACAGGAGGATGGTCCTCATAGAAGACAGCTAACTGAAAATAAAACAGGAATAACATCAAACCTAAAACACAGCAGTGAGCTGTGATATTTTAGTTTGCATTCATTTCAATGACCCACTTTATGCAAAACAGTTTCTGGTCCCCTTTTCTTCCACTCACCACTTAAGACACACTGTACAGCTCTTTATCTCAGTACCTACTGTCTCAAAGACCATGTAAAAAAACCCTTTATGTTTAAAGCTCCATCTTACTGGAGGGCCTGATTTACTAAGATCCCAAATAAAGGTGTGCACAGTGCAATAGATAACACGTTTAGTTATTGTGTGTTTTGCAGGTCATCTACTGAGAATAACTGCTTAATGAAAACAGGAGCAACAGGAGCAGACAGCAGGATTTAAATGAGGGTTTTGTGTCTTAATGGAGAGTTTGGATGAGTAGAAATGTGATCAGGTTCTAGTGAAGAGGTTAACTAATATATTGAGTTATAGCAGTTGTATTTTGTCTTTTTGTATTTCTTGAATGTTTTCTGTTTGTTCTGATGATGGTACTGTTTACTTGTTTTGTCAGTTTTCTTGTTAACTGTGTTGTATTTTGTTGTTAAGGACCCTCTTGAAAACTAAATGATCCATGTCATTCCTAATAAAGAATTTTAGTGAAATGAGTCAAATGAAGACAAAGGACGTATTTTTGAATTGAATTAGATAAACAGAGTTAAAGAAAGTCACCTCATTGTTTCTGCTGTCTGAAGTTTCTCTGGTGTTCAAACCAGCGTTCCTAATCTCCACTTTGTAGACGTACAGCAGAAAAACAGCAAGCAGCACAACAATCACAAGAACACATACAATCAGAGGCCAGTTTGTTTTTTCATTGGTTGGAGCTGTGGTTGTAGCTGTGAACACTGGAAACAAAATAAAACAATCAGATACTGAGATACACACACACACATTTGGGCTGTATGTATGTATATATATATATATATATATACATACAGCCCAAATGTTTAGATACGTTTAAAAAAAAAAACAACATATAAAAATATTATTGCACGGTGTGCATGTGAACAAACAGTGTCAGGATGCTCTGTACTGAGATCCTGACACCATGATTTTAGTGCCACCATTGACTGTATATAAATATGGACCACGTGTCTCCACTTCCTGCTGCTATTCAAAGTTTTTTCATCAGTTGGAGGGTGTGTTGTCCCACATACAGCTGTATCTTTCTAATAATTCTGACCTTAGTGCTCCTCTCACTGCCATTCATTAGATCACACCAATCAGATTCTTGCTGGAACTTTGGTTGTTTATTTAAAAGCTCATATGCACTTACCAGAAGGTACATAAATTAAGAATAATAATTTTCATAATTTTCATTATAAAACTCACCATCTACAACAAAGATCGGGAATGAGTCGAATGAATTTGGAGACGAAGGTCTGCCATAACCACACCTGTACCGTCCTGTGTCCGACTGCTTCAGCTGTGTGATGGTCACAGACAGTCCATATTTAAATCCTTCTATATATTCAATGCTGTATCTGCCACTCTGAGTTCTGTTCCCATCTGTGTCAACCAGGATGTCTTCTTCTTTTTTACATTCATCCTTACAGAAGAACTTCCTGCTTCCATTGACAGTAGCAAAGCATGGATATGTGACATTTCCTCCCTCAGTTTCTGCACGGATGAAACGTGTGTTTACCCCCAACGTTGCTTCTAAAAAGATGAACAATCAACAGTTAGTGTCTGTACTTCCTGTAAGATGCTGCAGTCTGATCACAATATTTCCTGCTTCACATTGACACAGATCCACAGAGTCACACTGGGAGCTGCCCAGTTCAACCACAGTCTGACTGCTGGATACACTGAGTCAATATATCATAAACGTCTCACTGTCTTCACACAGTTTAATTACATTCTATCTGACTTCATTTATTCTTATGCTTCACAATCATTAAATGGGATGAACATAGTAAATATATCAGGTTTTGTGACTTTCAGTAGAAACTCACCATCTGTAACTATGACGTCAAATTCACAGGAAGATCGACCCAAACCAATTCTGTACCGCCCAGAGTCCGACTTGGTCAGCTGTGTGATGGTCACAAACACTCTTCTTGTTCTAAAGTATCTTCTTCCAAGGGATCTTGTTTTGATGAAGTATCTGCCGCTCTGAGCTGTGACACCATCTGTTTTAAAGAGAATGTTTTCTCCTTCACATTCTCCTTTACAGAAGAACTTGGTGTTTCCAAATGAAGTCAAGTAGCAACTTAATGAACCATTTCCTCCTTCAGCTCCAACATAATGGTTTACTGCATTGACGAGCCCAGTGTTTCCATCCTGCAGTGCTGTTGGAAAGATGAACAGTTGTTACATCCACTGACATTACTCTCTCTCTCTCTTTTTTTTTTCTGTTTCATCACACCTGACTCCCATCTCATCAGTGGCACTATATAAACCCCTTGGAACCAGAGCTTCCTGCCATTTGGCCACAGAACTGCATGTTGGGCTGGTTTGCTAGTATTGCTGCTAAAGCTAACTCCTAGTGCTAATTTCTACTTTGACCTTTTGTTTTGTTTATTGTTTATTGTTTTGGCCTTGGAGACGCCAAAGTCCCAGCAGGCTTCAGGTTTTCCTAACATCACTTTTTGATTGATATTTATCAATAAACACAACACTGAACTATTGAAGGTCTTCCAGCTCCCCTTTTTTCTTGAAGTCATTCTCCTCCTGTGGATCTACCCAATTTTACTCTGGTATGTTTCTTCCTGTGACCCCTAGACAGCAAAATGTGTAACACAAGTGGGGCTCGTCCAGGATATGGCTCTCTTTAGTTTGAAAAGTTTTGTGAATAATCCTACAACAGTTTGATAGTTGTAGGAAGGATGACCTATGTGACACACATTACACACATTATGATATTCCTGTGTCTAAGTCATTAGTTAAGCGGGAGTTAAAGTCTGTTGTTTTGAATGGCTTAATTGGTAAAGGTGTGTTCCCTCTAGCAGGTTCAGAGCAGCGGCTCCAGCGGATGACTGAGGATGGCTCTGAAGCTGTTGCAGTGGTGACTCTGGATGCTTGTTACCCTGAAGATTTGTTGAGTCCAGCCACTGCTGCTCAGCCACATAAGGCAACATCATCCTCCCTTGCTGCTCACAGTTTGAGCCATTCTCTATTGACTCTTCTCCCTTGTCTAATGTGGGTGCCTGTTTAAAGGTGTGCCTAGCCCATCTTGAACTCGAAGCAAAAGAAAAAGTTCTTAAAGGGGAGCAAGAGGTCCAGTTAATCTGCTGTAAGCTTGAGGCTGAAACTGCTATAAAATGTGTCAGTTGAGTTACAGTCTCCAAAGAATACTAACAAACCTTCCACGATCTAAAACTAAAACTTTCCTTTTTGATAAAGCTTATAGTTAGGCCTTTTAGAGCCCTCAGCTTATGCTGCTATAGGCTTAGACTGCCGGGGGACTCCCATGATGCACTGGGCTCCTCTCTCCTCCTCCCTCTCTCTCTCTCTCTATCCATCCATCTATATCCATTAACATTCATGTTCTTTTAATGCATTCAATAAGCTAAACTTCTTCCCCGGAGTTGTCTGTGCTTTCTGGTCTCACAGGTAATCTGGGCCTGGAGACGTCCGGATGACAGATTCCAGTCCTGGACCTTCAATGTGCTTCTCTCTCCTCTCCTTCCTCTCTCTCCTCTCCTTCCTCTTTCTCCTCTCCTTCCTCTCTCTCCTCTCTACTCCAACCGGTCCAGGCAAATGTTCTCCCACTCTGAGTCTGGTTCTGAGGGTTCTTCCTGTTAAAGGGAGCATCATCCTAACACCTTATATGAAAGCTTTGCTTCACAGTTAGATGTGTCTGGGTTTTGTTTACTATATATGGTGATAATGATTCTCTGGTTTCTTCCTCATCTGAAAACATGAGTTGAGACATAAGGGGAGGCGTCAAGATATCATGAGGAACATGTTGCTGTTTCCTGTGTGTGTGGTTGTAGACTGCTGTATACAACCAGGAACTAAGTGTTATGGCCTGACTCAAGTGGCCACAACGAAAGGGAGACACACCATGGCAGTCGGTTAACTAAATATATTTAATCCGAAACCAAATAAAATGATGCCAAATTAGATTACTTAAATGATGAAGTGTGAACATCAGTGGCATCAGTAATGTATGAGCTGGGTGACATCACATTTAGTTTAGTTAAATTCAAAGATTAGATTATAGAGATGTTGCATCAGCAAATAGTAACAGAATCATTTAGAGAACAACAGAATAACTAATTAACATGACAGCAACATAAAAACTAAAGTGATAGAAATGTGACATTAGTTAAAATGTCCACAATGAATGTCCAGAAGCAGTGTGTGCTGCAGCTTTACAGACACAGTCGGGTAATCAGTCCTCACCTGATAAGAAGCAGAAGAACAGAACCTGGTGGATATTCATTCTGAGTTTGATCCTGATGCAGAAAATCATCAAACTGTCAGAGAACTGCCTCAAAGTGTCTGTCTGATCAACCAGGAAGATGAAGACGCCTTAAGTTAACATTACTTCCTCTTCCTCTACTTCTCTTTTCTCAGTTAGCAACATGATGATGACGATGGCCTCATACAATCTTTACATACTGTATCATATCCCAGGAGATAAACACACAGCATCAACTATATGAACACAATAAGTGTAATATTAGTGTGTATCAGTGGTTTCATGATGAAGCTGCTGTGAACGCTGTTTGACTGTATAAAGCCATTTTATTAATGCTCAATATTTATAATAAAGTCTTATATGAAGACATATTACTATATTTTAGTTCATCATATTTATATATAATATTGTTTACAGTCATAGACACCTTTATTCACCAGTAGACAGACAGGGACATGGGAGAGAGAGGACCTCCAGTCGGGATTCGAACCGGGGTCGGCTGCGTACGTGGCATGCACTCTAACCACTTCAATCAATCAATCAATCTTTATTTGTATAGCGCCAAATCACAACAAAGTTATCTCAAGGCTCTTTACACATAGAGCAGGTTCTAAACCGAACTCTTCAGGTTTTAACTTTAAAGAGACCCAACATTCCCACATGAGCAACAGTGGCCAGAAAAAACTCCCTTTTAACAGGAAGAAACCTCAGAACCAGACTCAGAGTGGGCGGCCATCTGCCTCGACCGGTTGGGGTTGAGAGGAGAGAGAGGAAGGAGAGGAGAGAGAGAGGAAGAGGAGGAGAGAGGAAGGGGAGGAGAGGAGAGAAAGGAAGGATAGAGGAGAGAAGCACAATGAAAATCAACAATGAAGCTAGAAGGTCCGGGACTGGAATCTGTCATCCGGACGTCTACAGGCCCAGATTACCTGTGAGACCAGAAAGCACAGACAACTCCGGGGAAGAAGTTTAGCTTATTGAAGCATTAATAGAACATGAATGTTAATGGATATAGATGGATGGATAGAGAGAGAGAGGGAGGAGGAGAGAGGAGCCCTGTGCATCATGGGAGTCCCCCGGCAGTCTAAGCCTATAGCAGCATAAACTAGGAGCTGGAACCCCTAACCCCAACTATCAGCTTTATCACAAAAGAACGTTTGAAGCCTACTCTTAAACGTTAGAGAGGGTTCTGCCCCCCGGACCAGATCTGGAAGATGGTTCCACAGGAGAGGAACCTGAGAACTGAAGGCTCTGCCTCCTGTTCTACTTTTAGAGATACTAGGAACCACAAGTAGGCCTGCATGCTGGGAGCGCAGTGTTCTAGTAGGTTCATAACTTGACCACTTGACCACCTGCGCCGAAACCGTATATTAAAAATCCATATATTCCTTAAAAATGTTAAATATTGAGGACGTTTCAAAGTCTAGCGCTAACAATATATTTTAAAATTAGAAATCTAACAAGTTGAAGCACACAATAAAAAATGTGAAGTAAAGCTTTATTCAGAAAGAGAATAACAGAACAGTGATCTTGACTTTCTCAGACCCTTGGTTCCTCTTTTTGTAATAGTAATGCAATCATTGCTGAGTGCAAACTTCCTTTTTTATAAATTGCATCAGACAAGCTTCAGAAGAAAAGTGTAGTTGTGGTTAACACATTGTTTACTTCACTTAAAAATGTGTCAAACAGGAAAAGGTAGGAGCGGCCTGATGGTCAGGTGGTTAGAGCGCGTCATGCCACATAATCGCAGCGTCACTGGTTTGAATCCTCTCTCTCTCTCTCTCTCTCTGTTTCCTGTCGGCACATCGGCCAGTTTCTATGTAAAAAAAAAGCCCCAAAATAAATCAAACAGGAAAAGGTAAAAAGATGAGCAGGTCAACCAGCTGCATTGTTCAAATTATTTGAATCAAATGTTGAAGCTGTCTGTGTGTAAGTGTCTTTTTCAGTACTACCACTAGGAGGCACCAGAGCCAGTTTAAACTTTACACATACTGGCTGTAAAATGACTCACTGTGGTGAACAGATGCTCCCACAGTAACTGCAGCCTCTTCCAGTATGAAGAGGTTCAAGTTCAAACACTTTAACGGTCATTGTTTATGTATAAATACAATCCTGTTTTTTAAATAATATGTAACGTTTGACATATTTATGAAGTTTTAGTTTATTTTACACCATGTTTTGTGCTATTTGGTCATTTGCATTAACTGCTATAAAGTACAAACTACCAAATCAGCTTCTTACCGAGAGTGGAGACTGGAACGATGTCATTTAAACACAATTGACGTAGATGTCCAGCTCAGATTTGATCACTCTCTCCTACACAGTCCTTTAGACTGTTAATCTGAAGTAAGACAACAAGAAATTGAAAATAAGATAAGTTAGGCATTGATCCCACAGAGAAAGTACAAACTACCTGTTCTTACCGAGAACAGGTGTCATTTAAACACAATTGGCTTTATTGTGTTTGCCATAGATGTCCAGCTCAGACTTGATCACTCTCTCCTAGTCTTTTAGACTGTCAATCTGAATTAAGACAACAAGAAAATGGAAATAAGTTAAGTATTGTGTTGATCCTACAGACAAAGTACAAACTACTGACATCAGGCTCTTACCGAGAGTGGAGACTGAAAGGGTGTCATTTAAACACAATTGTCGTAGATGGGGAGGCAGGTACTTGAGGAGGATGATGAGGATGACTTTACTGTATTTGGCGTAGATGTCCAGCTCAGATTTGATCACTCTCTCCTAGACAGTCCTCTAGACTGTCAATCTGAAGTAAGACAAGAAATTGAAGTTGGGCATTGATCCCATAGACAAAGTACAAACTACCAAATCAGGTTGTTACCAAGAGTGGAGAATGGAACAATGGCCACACCAACAGTTTAGCAGTATACTGAAAACACTTACATTTCTGTCTGTAGTACGGCCTCAGGCGATTGATATTCACCTTCTGCAAGGACCCAGTGTTCTTTTGGATGGTGGCCACGCCATTTTCTGACATATCAAGGACTTTGTCCCAGCCGCTGCCTCTTTGGCTCAGAAGACAGGAGAATGTCATCACCTGTGTTAATTTCTACTGTTTTGCAGCGCTTCCTTTTGCGTGCTGCGTAACAGCTCTTTTGCTTCTCCTGGGCCTTTTCTATGTTGGCAAGAAGCTATTGGCCAAAGCCACAAATAAAGTAAATAACATGAAACACATAAATACAACAACTTCAATACATGAGCTTTGTGCCTCACTACCTTTTCATTGAGGTCTGTGATTGTCCTCATCCTCGCTTCCAGGTCGTTCCAGCCGAGAGACATAGTCTCTCCAGCGTGTCTGGGGTCTTCCTCGGGGTCTCCTACCGGTGGACGTCCGGGAGGCATCCTGATTAGATGCCCGAGCCTCCTCATCTGGCTCCTCTCAACACAGAGGAGCAGCGGGTCTACTCCGAGCTCCTCCCGGATGACCGAGCTTCTCACCCTATCTCTAAGGGAGAGCCCAGCCACCCTACGGAGGAAGCTCATTTCAGCCGCTTGTACCCGTGATCTTGTTCTTTCGGTCGCTACCCAAAGCTCATGACCAGAGGTGAGGGTAGGAACCAAGACCGACTGGTAAATCGAGAGCTTTGCCTTTCGGCTCAGCTCTCTCTTCACCACGACGGATCTGTGCAGAGTCCGCATTACTGCAGACGCCGCACCGATCCGCCTGTCGATCTCACGCTCCATCCTTCCCTCACTCGTGAACAAGACCCCGAGGTACTTGAACTCCTCCACTTGGGGCAGGATCTCATCCCCGACCCGGAGAGTGCACTCCACCCTTTTCTGGTTGAGGACCATGGACTCAGATTTGGAGGTGCTGATTCTCATCCCGGCCGCTTCACACTTGGCTGCGAACCGAGGAGGTCACGGTCTGATGAAGCCAACAGGACCACATCATCATGTTTAGCAGTGTGAAGATCTCTTTGTTGAGCTGTAAATATGTATACAAGAGCAATACAACAAAGTCTGTAAGAATGATCTGCAGCTATGAAGATGATCACGGTTTATCTAATATTGTATTTATCATACCTCATTCACAAACTCCCTCCCCTGGTCAGTTATGAGTTTGCTGACCATGCCAAACATGTAAAACTTGGCAGTTACTGCGGCTGAAATCTCCACAGCTGACTTTGACTGGGGTGGGGACGTAACAGACAAAACAACAAACAAAAATATACCCGAACACCGGAGATCAAATCAAAAAACTCAATTTATTAATTAACAAATTAAAGGACGAGCTTCCAAAAAAAAACAAGGGAAACCGATCAATGAGAGGCAGACAACCACGCCGCTGAACAGGAACACCAGGAACACCAGGAACACGCACACAGCTAGAAAGCCAACTGCCCAGCCAACTTCTCTTTCTCTCTAACATCCTTGAGAAATGAGTCATCAATCAGTTGTGTAACTTTTTACATAACAATCATTTATTTGATGATTTTATGATTTTCAGTCTGAGAGAGACAGCACTAGTGAAAGTCAATGAAAAGCCATTAAGGGTGACCCTCATTCATTGGAAAACAACAGCAAACAATACAAAAAAAAACAAGAAAGAAAAAAAAGATAAAATAGAATACAATTATACAAAGTAAATACAAGTAGGTGTTGGGATATTTAGGATTAAATTTGTAAAATTTCCAAAAGATATAAATGTATTTTAAGGAGTCAGCTGCGCTAAAGCTAAAAGCAGTTTTTCCAGGTTCAGACCGAACTTGTAGAACTGGTGAAGTAAAAGCCAGTCGGTAGATCAGGTTTGGTAAAGTCCATCTGGGTGATAGAGCGGTTATGAATGGTAATGGAGTTATTTTCCTATAAGAGCATTGTCGGTAATCACATTTTAGAGAGGACCATCCAACATTATTGTACAGAATACAACGATGTGTACATAAACATCTCCTGAAATAAATCTTAAGACTGAGTGATGAACAGAATTAAGAGGTTTGAGGGTTGAAGAGGATGTGTGTCTATAAATGACATCACCATAGTCCAGGACTGACTAAAACTGGGAGAGATAATTACTGTATGTTTCTGTAGAGATAACCAACTTTTTGATTCATTAGGTACACAAGGTTATCTATGTGGAAGTTTTTCATCTATCGAGGTACTGACATATTTATATTCTGTGACTCTCTCAATCATCGCTCATCATGCTGAAATCATTAAAGTCCATGTAAAGTAAGAATAAATATGTGTTCTGAGTTTGACATACCACAGAACAGTGTGTTGTTAACCACCCTGCCAAATTTGAATGATTTAAAAAAATCGCCAAATATATGAAATTAGGCTTCAAAGTTGTGTAAAAATCAGCCTCTTTCTCTGCTCCCAAACGCTGTGGGAGCGTAGCCTCCGAGTCCGCTGAAGCCCCGCCCCCTACCAAGTGTCACCTGTCAATCAAAGTCACCACCTCCACCAGAAACATGGACGCTACGTCTGAGAGCTTTCTGCTGCTAACTAAGCTGCTAGCTTTACGGCTAACTCGGCTGCTAATTCGGCTGCTAACTCGGCAGCTAACTCAGCTAACTGGCTAACTATAGACTGTGGTAGTAGTAGTGTGTGCTGAATGTATTTATACCACTACAGCAGCAGGGATGGGTTTATGCTAATGGTTGAAATGCTTTTTACACCTTTTTTAGAAATACATTTATGACCTATTTAATGTGGTTAGAAGAAAATGTCTGAATTCACTTTACACAGCCTTTAAAGACTATGGCTCTGGTTCTGGGAAATAACATGAACCTTGTTTGGCAGCATTAACCACAGGTTTTAGATCTTTAAAAGCATCTTGCAGAATATTAAATGAGCACTGTAGAAAATCAGAAATATAATACAATAACTGTGATCTGTGTACAGATGGGAATGACAGCTTGCCAAAGATGAAAAAATGTTATAAAAAGTGAAGAGAACTGGACCTAAAATTGAACCTTGTGGAACATCTTTTGTTACTGGTAAAAACTCAGATTTGACCCCACTGATCATCACATTCTGTTACAGAGGGAACATTTAATTGTATGAAAGGAACTGCATTAAACTGGTTTAAGTCCTATTTATTAGGTGGATTTCAGTTTGTAGATGTTAATGATAAATCTTCCATGCAGTGTCGAGGCAGATGGCTCTCCACCTAGAGCCTTGTTCTGCTTCAGGTTTCTTCCCATTAAAAAGAAACAGTTGACTCAAATTGTAGACAGTTTAGAAGACAGAATGAACATTTCACTATAAGAAAGAAATAAGTTTTTGAACATTCTCAGAAACATTAATAGATGTGTATCATCAGCATAGAAGTGAAGAATAGCAAGTTTATAGTTAATATCTGCTGATTAAACAAAGAATAAAGAAATAAAGTGGAACAAACTGGAACCTTGTAGCACATGTTAACCTGCTCAGTACAGAATCCAGATCCAGATCCAAACACCATCACATGTTTGCTGTCTCTGTGACTGAAGAGTAGATGTGGTCCAGATCCATGTCGGCTGCATCCAGACTCTGGTAGATGTCGTTGTAGACCATGTATTCACTCATGGAGTCTGAAGGACGGTCCTCATAGTGGACAGGAGGACGGTCCTCATAGTGGACAGGAGGATGGTTCTCATAGAAGACAGCTAACTGAAAATAAAACAGGAATAACATCAAACCTAAAACACAGCAGTGAGCAGTGATATTTTAGTTTGCATTCATTTCAATGACCCACTTTATGCAAAACAGTTTCTGGTTCCCTTTTCTTCCACTCACCACTTAAGACACACTGTACAGCTCTTTATCTCAGTACCTGCTGTCTCAAAGACCATATAAAAAAAACCTTTATGTTTAAAGCTCCATCTTACTGGAGGGCCTGATTTACTAAGATCCCAAATAAAGGCGTGCACAGTGCAATAGATAACACGTTTAGTTATTAT
The DNA here is from genome assembly GCF_027409825.1 of Scomber japonicus. NCBI lineage: Eukaryota > Metazoa > Chordata > Actinopteri > Scombriformes > Scombridae > Scomber > Scomber japonicus. The sequence goes on along the minus strand of NC_070581.1, from coordinate 35,027,958 downwards.
GTGTTTTGCAGCTGATCTACTGAGAATAACTGCTTAATGAAAACAGGAGCAACAGGAGCAGACAGCAGGATTTAAATGAGGGTTTTGTGTCTTAATGGAGAGTTTGGACGAGTAGAAATGTGATCAGGTTCTAGTGGAGAGGTTAACTCCCTGAGCTACTACCCCCTCCCTGAGCTACTACCTTACCGTGGTGGAGGGGTTTGCGTGTCCCAATGACCCCAGGAGCTCAGTTGTCGGGGGCTTTATGCCCCTGGTAGGGTCTCCCATGGCAAACAGGTCCGGGGGGAGGGGCCAGACAAAAGGTAGCTCAGAAAACCCCGATGAAGAATACAATATTTGGTTTTACGTGTCCCTTGCCCAGACGCGGGCCACCGGGGCCCCCCGCTGGAGCCAGGCCTGGGGGTGGGGCTCGGAGGCGAGCGCTTGGTGGCCGGGCCTTCGCCCATGGGGCCCGGCCGGGCACAGCCCGAAAAAGGGACATGGGACCCCACTCCCACAGACCCACCACCAGTGAGAGGGGCCAAAGGGGTCGGGTGCAGTGTGAGCTGGGCAGCGGCCGAAGGCGGGGACCTTGGCGGTCCGATCCTCGGCTGCAGAAGCTAGCTCTAGGGACGTGGAACGTCACCTCTCTGGTGGGGAAGGAGCCTGAGCTGGTGCGTGAGGTTGAGAAGTTCCGGCTAGATATAGTCGGCCTCACCTTGACGCACAGCAAGGGCTCTGGAACCAGCCTCCTCGAGAGGGGTTGGACTCTCGTCCACTCTGGAGTTGCCACTGGTGAGAGGCGCCGGGCAGGGGTGGCAATACTTATTGCCCCCCGGCTTGGTGCCTGTATGTTGGAGTTTACCCCGGTAGACGAGAGGGTGGCCTCCCTCCGCCTTCGGGTGGGGGGACGGATCCTGACTGTTGTTTGTGCCTATGGTCCGAACAGCAGCTCAGAGTATCCAGCCTTTTTGGACTCCTTGGAGGGGGTGCTGGAAAACGCGGTTTTCCAGCCGCAGTTCGATGATTGACTTTGTAGTCGTGTCGTCGGACTTGAGGCCGCATGTCTTGGACACTCGGGTGAAGAGAGGGGCAGAGCTGTCAACTGATCACCACCTGGTGGTGAGTTGGCTCCGATGGTGGGGGAGGATGCCGGGCAGACCTGGCAGACCCAAACGTATTGTGAGGGTCTGCTGGGAACGTCTGGCAGAGTCTCCTGTCAGAGAGAGTTTCAACTCACACCTCCGGGAGAGCTTCGATCATGTACCGGGGGAGGTGGGGGACATTGAGTTCGAGTGGGCCATGTTCCGTGCCTCCATTGTTAAGGCGGCTGACCAGAGCTGTGGCCGCAAGGTGGTCGGTACCTGTCGGGGCGGCAATCCCCGAACCCGCTGGTGGACACCGGCGGTGAGGGATGCCGTCAAGCTAAAGAAAAAGTCCTATAGGTCCTTTTTGGCCTGTAGGACTCCGGAGGAAGCAGACAGGTACCGGCAGACCAAGCGGAGCAGCTAGGGCAGTCGCTGAGGCAAAAACCCGGACATGGGAGGAGTTCGGTGAGGCCATGGAAAAAGACTTCTGGACGGCTTCGAAGAGGTTCTGGACCACCATCCGGCGTCTCAGGAGGGGGAAGCAGTGCGCCGTAAACACTGTGTACGGTAGGGACGGTGTGCTGCTGACCTCGACTCGGGACGTTGTGGATCGGTGGAAGGAATACTTCGAAGACCTCCTCAATCCCACCGACATGCCTTCCGGTAAGGAAGCAGGGCCGGGGGACTCGGATGTGGGCTCTCCTATCTCTGGGGCGGAGGTCGCCGAGGTGGTTAAAAAGCTCCTCGGTGGCAGGGCCCCGGGGGTGGATGAGATCCGCCCCGAGTTCCTCAAAGCCCTGGATGCTGTGGGGCTGTCATGGTTGACACGACTCTGCAGCATCGCGTGGACATCGGGGGCAGTGCCTCTGGATTGGCAGACTGGGGTGGTGGTCCCTCTTTTTAAGAAGGGGGACCAGAGGGTGTGTTCCAATTACAGGGGAATCACACTCCTCAGCCTCCCTGGTAAGGTCTATTCGGGGGTGCTGGAGAGGAGGGTCCGTCGGGTAGTCGAACCTCGGATTCAGGAGGAGCAGTGTGGTTTTCGTCCAGGCCGTGGAACAGTGGACCAGCTCTATACCCTCTGCAGGATCCTCGAGGGTACATGGGAGTTTGCCCAACCAGTCCACATGTGTTTTGTGGACTTGGAGAAGGCATTCGACCGTGTCCCTCGGGGAATCCTGTGGGGGGTTCTCCGGGAATACGGGGTATCGGACTCCCTGATAAGGGCCGTCTGTTCCCTGTATGACCGGTGTCAGAGCTTGGTCCGCATTTCCGGCAATAAGTCGGATTTGTTTCCGGTGAGGGTTGGACTCCGCCAGGGCTGCCCTTTGTCACCGATCCTGTTCATAATTTTTATGGACAGGATTTCTAGGCGCATCCAGGGTGTGGAGGGGGTCCGGTTCGGTGACCTCAGGATTGGGTCACTGCTTTTTGCAGATGATGTGGTCCTGTTGGCTTCATCAGACCGTGACCTCCAACTCTCACTGGATCGGTTCGCAGCCGAGTGTGAAGCGGCCGGGGTGAGAATCAGCACCTCCAAATCCGAGGCCATGGTCCTCAACCGGAAAAGGGTGGAGTGCACTCTTCGGGTCGGGGATGAGATTCTGCCTCAAGTGGAAGAGTTCAAGTACCTCGGGGTCTTGTTCACGAGTGAGGGAAGGATGGAGCGTGAGACCGACAGGCGGATCGGTGCGGCGTCTGCAGTAATGCGGACTCTGCACAGATCCGTCGTGGTGAAGAGAGAGCTGAGCCGAAAGGCGAAGCTCTCGATTTACCAGTCGATCTTCGTTCCTACCCTCACCTATGGTCATGAGCTTTGGGTCGTGACCCAAAGAACAAGATCGCGGGTACAAGAGGCCGAAATGAGCTTCCTCCGTAGGGTGGCTGGGCTCTCCCTTAGAGATAGGGTGAGAAGCTCGGTCATCCGGAGGGAGCTCGGAGTAGACCCGCTGCTCCTCCGCGTTGAGAGGAGCCAGATGAGGTGGTTCGGGCATCTAATCAGGATGCCTCCCGGACGCCTCCCTGGTGAGGTGTTCAGGGCACGTCCCACCGGTAGGAGACCCCGGGGAAGACCCAGGACACGCTGAAGAGACTATGTCTCTCGGCTGGCCTGGGAACGCCTATGGATCCCCCGGGAAGAGCTGGACGAAATGGCTGGGGAGAGGGAAGTCTGGGCTTCCCTGCTTAGGCTGCTGCCCCCGCGACCCGACCAGGATAAGCGGCAAGAAGATGGATGGATGGATGGAGGTTAACTAATATATTGATTATAAATGTGATCAGGTTCTAGTGAAGAGGTTAACTAATATACTGAGTTATAGCAGTTGTATTTTGTCTTTTTGTATTTCTTGAATGTTTTCTGTTTGTTCTGATGATGGTACTGTTTACTTGTTTTGACAGTTTTCTTGTTAACTGTGTTGTATTTTGTTGTTAAGGACCCTCTCGAAAACTAAATGATTCATGTCAATCCTAACAAAGAATTTCAGTGAAATGAGTCAAATGAAGACAAAGGACTTATTTATGAATTGAATTAGATAAACAGAGTTAAAGAAAGTCACCTCCTTGTTTCTGCTGTCTGAAGTTTCTCTGGTGTTCAAACCAGAGTTTCTCATCATCTCCAGTTTGTAGACGAACATCAGAACAACAGCAACCAGCACAACAGTCACAAGCACACATAAAACCAGAGGCCAGTTTGATTTTTCAGTGGTTGGAGCTGTGACCAATGGAAACAAAATAAAACAATCAGCCCAAATGTTTAGATACGTTTAAGAAAAATCAACATATAAAAATATTATTGTCAGCTGTTATCTCTAATAACTCTGACCTTAGTGCTCCTCTCACTGCCATTAATTATATCACACAAATCAAATACTAGCTGGGACTTTGATTGTTTGTTTAAAAACTCATATGCACTTACCAGAAGGTACATAAATTAAGAATAATAATTTTCATAATTTTCATTATAAAACTCACCATCTGCAACAAAGATCGGGAATGAGTAGGATGAATCTGGAGACGAAGGTCTGCCGTAACCACACCTGTACCGTCCTGAGTCCGACTTATTCAGCTGTGTGATGGTCACATACAGTCCAGATCTTTTTGTATATTTAATACTGTATCTGCCACTCTGATCTATGTTCTCTTCTGTTTCAACCAGGATGTCTTCTTCTTTTTCACATTCACCCTTACAGAAGAACTTCCTGCTTCCATTGACAGCAGCATTGCACCAGCGTGTGACACTTCCTCCCTCAGTTTCTGCACGGATGAAACCAGTCTTTACCCCCAACGTTGCTTCTGAAAAGATGAACAATCAACAGTTAGTGTCTGTACTTCCTGTAAGATGCTGCACTTCCTGTAAGATGCTGCAGTCTGATCACAATATTTCCTGCTTCACATTGACACAGATTCCACAGAGTCACACTGGGAGCTGCCCAGTTCAACCACAGTCTGACTGCTGGATACACTGAGTCAATATATCATAAACATCTCTTCACACAGTTTAATTACATTCTATCTGACTTCATTTATTCTTATGCTTCACAATCATTAAATGGGATGAACATAGTAAATATATCAGGTTTTGTGACTTTCAGTAGAAACTCACCATCTGTAACTATGAGGTCAACGTCACGGTAATCGTCTGGAACCAAAGATCGACCCAAACCAAATCTGTACCGTCCAGAATCCGACTCGATCAGCTGTTTGATGGCCACAGTCACACTTCTTCCAAAGGATTCGTCTTCAGATGTGATGCTGTATCTGTCGTTCTGAGCTGTGACATCATCTGTTTTAATGAGAATGTTGTCTCCTTCACATTCTCCTTTACAGAAGAACTTGGTGTTTCCAGACGAAGTGAAGGGTAAACTTAATGAACCATTTCCTCCTTCAGCTCCAACATAAAGGTTTACTGCATTAATGAGTCCAGTGTTTCCATCCTGCAGTGCTGTTGGAAAGATGAACAGTTGTTACATCCACTGACATTACTCTCTCTCTCTTTTTCTTTTTTTCTGTTTCATCACACCTGACTCCCATCTCATCAGTGGCACTATATAAACCCCTTGGAACCAGAGCTTCCTCCTATTTGGCCACAGAACTGCATGTTGGGCTGGTTTGCTAGTATTGCTGCTAAAGCTAACTCCTAGTGCTAATTGATACTTTGACCTTTTGTATTGTTTTGGCCTTGGAGACGCCAAAGTCCCAGCAGGCTTCAGGTTTTCCTAACATCACTTTTTGATTGATATTTATCAATAAACACAACACTGAACTATTGAAGGTGTTTCAGCTCCCATTTTTTCTTAAAGTCATTTTCCTCCTGTGGATCTACCCAATTTTACTCTGGTATGTTTCTTCCTGTGACCCCTCGACAGCAAAATTTGTAACACAAGTGGGGGCTGGTCCAGGATATGGCTCTGTTTAGTTTGAAAAGTTTTGTGAATAATCCTACAACAGTTTGATAGTTGTAAGAAGGATGACCTATGTGACACACATCATACACATTATGATATTCCTGTGTCTAATTCATTAGTTAAGCGGGAGTTAAAGTAGCTGTATGTAACAAATATATTCCAAGTAATCATAAAATTGCCCTAAATGACACCAGACATTAAGGAATCATGTTAATTTCAAACACTGATATCACTGACAGTAGTAGTCTAGCCAGAATATTCACATTTGAAAAGCTCAGTTGCCGCCCTCAAGTAATGTTTATGTTGTCATTCTGTGTTTTGGCCTGATGCTCCACCCACCACCTAGCTACCAATCACCAAGTCAGTACTGATGCTCCACCCACCACCTAGCTACTAATCACCAAGTCAGTACTGATGCTCCACCCTCCACCTAGCTACCAAACACCAAGTCAGTACTGATGCTCCACCCACCACCTAGCTACCAATCACCAAGTCAGTAGTATTTCAGCAGCCAGGTTGCCAGTTGCCACTGAGCTGCAGCTAGGAACACTGCAGATAATGTCTGATGTTACAAAACCAAAAAAACATTATGACTCAAATACGTTGTGACAATTTGAGAAACAAAACCAGGGGATGTATAGGAGATGCCTTTGAAACATGGAGAGGGTTACAGCATCATACAGCACTCAGCTGCAACCGCTGATACGGAGGAGGATATGCAGGATCACGTCCAACAACTGGCAACCTGCGTGAAGTAGACTCTGGCAGGGAGGGGGCGAGGAGTAACAGCTCTCTCCAGAGTTTTGAATGTGGGCCACAGTACCATTTCTAAACGCTTGGTGTCAGAGTTACATACTTCAACTTTAACGTCTGTTGTTTTGAATGGCTTAATTGGTAAAGGTGTGTTCCCTCTAGCAGGTTCAGAGCAGCGGCTCCAGCGGATGACTCTGAGAATGGCTCTGAAGCTGTTGCAGTGGTGACTCTGGATGCTTGTTACCCTGAAGATGTATTGAGTCCAGCCGCTGCTGCTCAGCCACATAAAGCAACATCATCCCCCCTTGCTGCCACAATTTGAGCCATTCTCTATTGACTCTTCTCCCTTGTCTAAAGTGGGTGCCTGTTTAAAGGTGCGCCTAGCCCATCTTGAACTCGAAGCAAAAGAAAAAGCTCTTAAAGAGGAGCAAGAGGTCCAGTTGCTGCTGTACTCTTTAGGCTGAAACTGCTATAAAATGTGTCAGTTTGAGTTACAGTCTCCAAAGAATACTAACAAACCTTCCATCATCTAAAACTAAAACTTTCCTTTTTGATAAAGCTTATAGTTAGGACTTTTAGAGCTCTTAGCTTATGCTGCTATAGGCTTAGACTGCCGGGGGACTCCCATGATGCACTGGGCTCCTCTCCCCTCCTCCCTCTCTCTATCCATCCATCTATATCCATTAACATTCATGTTCTATTAATGCATTCAATAAGCTAAACTTCTTCCCCGGAGTTGTCTCTGCTTTCTGGTCTCACAGGTAATCTGGGCCTGTAGACGTCCGGATGACAGATTCCAGTCCCGGACCTTCAATGTGCTTCTCTCTCCTCTCCTTCCTCTCTCTCCTCTCCTTCCTCTTTCTCCTCTTCCTCTCTCTCCTCTTCTTCTCTCTTCTCTCTCCTCTCTACTCAAACCGGTCCAGGCAGATGTTCTCCCACTCTGAGTCTGGTTCTGAGGGTTCTTCCTGTTAAAAGATGTTCTCCCACTCTGAGTCTGGTTCTGAGGGTTCTTCCTGTTAAAAGATGTTCTCCCACTCTGAGGCTGTGTCCCAATTTGGTCCAAATTGCGAGGCTGCATCCTCGAAGTGCGCATTTCGAGGCCGATTACGTCACAACGCCGCGCGAAGGCTGTCCCAATTCGAAGACTCCTTCAAATGCAGCCTTGAAATGCGGCCTTCTTTTCCCTCTTTTTCGAGGATGCATCGCTACTATCCTTCGCGGCCTCCCAAATCCCAAGATCCTTTGCGCGGCGCTGTTCAGTGCCGCGAAAACACAACAATGGCGACGCCAACAGGTGAAGACTTTTCATTCAAGTGTAAGTATTGGTTTGTTTTATTTAATTATTTTTACTTATTACTACTTATACTTTTACTAATTACTTATATTTTATTACTTGACTTATATCTTATATATATATATATATATATATATATATATATATATAAATATAAATAAATGGACTAAGATGAACAAATTTAGATTTTAATAAAGAGCTACGTTTGGGATTATCACTATTATATGTTATACTTCATTATTATCATTATTATGATAATTTTTTGCTATATTAGAACCCTTTTGTCTGTTGACATAGTAAAAAAAAAATGTTTTACATTACATTTTGTTTTATTTTTGTTTTAGGGAAACCGAGCTCCTGATTAAACAAAGAGGGGAAAATGACCATCTATTCACGGGGGCCAAAAACTCCGCCACGGCGGGATGGAGGTAAGGCTGATGTCCATTTTTGTACATCTTTGCATCCCTGTGTTGATGTGATCTTGTGTTTACCTTTTCTCTTGCTTCCCTCTGTGTTTAGAGCAATACTGGAAAAGATTGGGCTGGAGGGGAAGGTCCAGCCCTACCAGGCCAAAAAAAATGGCACAATTTAAAAATATATATATAAAGTAGGTACAGGTTTGGATTAGTTTTACTGTTACTAAATACTTTTGCTGAAAATTGCTGACATGATTGATTTCCACTGCCTTAGGATTGCAAATATCCAGGGACAGGGGAGGGGGCCAGCGGCAAGTCCACTGCTGGCACTTGGCCGTGGTTTGTCCTCATGGATGAGGTACTGGGGCAGAGGCCATCTATTGCCCCCCCTGTCCTCATTGCCTCCATCCGTGAGGACACATCAGGGCCAAGTGCCGCAGTGGGTGAGCAGGAGAGTGAAGAGGAGGAGGAGGAGGAGTACGACCAGCCAGGGCCCAGGAGGAAGAGGAGGAGGGAGGATGACCTCCTTGACCTCCTTGACCTCATAAAGGAGGACATGAGAAGGCAAAATGAGGCAGAGGAGAGGAGGGAGCAGGAGGGGAAAGACAGGATGGAGAGGTTCTTCTCTCTCCTGGAAAAAGTAATAGAAAAATAAATATACATCTATATAGATGTGTTTAATTTGATTTTATTTATGAACTGTGTTTATTTATGATTTTTCTTTATTTTTTATTTGATTGTGAAGATTTTGATGTTTTATGTTGTTATTAAATAAAAAATATTGTTCATTGTTACACGTCTATTCCATTTAGTATTTACAACTTCAGTACAATTTATAACAGGGTTGCATAAAGTGCTACTGTTCAGGAAGAACAAGGGATTAAATATTTTCTTTCATTATCAAGTGATGAAACACTATTTACAAAAATTACATCAGAAATAACTATTTACAGATTATTATTATTTTATTATTCTTTCTCTTGTGTGTTTTCCTTCTTTCTTTCTTTCTTTCTTGTGTGTTTTCCTTATTTCTTTCTTTCTTGTGTGTTTTCCTTCTTTCTTCTCCTTTCCTTTATTCTTCTCCTTTCTTCTCTCTTATAATTTTGTCAGCTTTCTCACCGTCTTTTCGGTCGTGGCGTCTTTCTCGTCTTATGGGCGGGAACAGCTGGTGACGCAACCAGGAAATGCCTCGAAGGCTAGACCGTCTCATTTAACAACGGTTGATGCGTCCTTCGGAGGTTCCTCAAGGCTGCATCCTTCGAAGGCCGCAAAGGCCGCGTCCTTCGAGGATGCAGCCTCGCAGTTGGGTCCAAATTGAGACACAGCCTGAGTCTGGTTCTGAGGGTTCTTCCTGTTAAAGGGAGTTTTTTCTCTCCACTGTCACCAAGTGCTGCTCATGTGGGAATGTTGGGTCTCTTTAAATGAAACCTGAAGAGTTCGGTTTAGACCTGCTCTATGTGGAAAGTGCTCTTCTGTGTCTTATAATTAAACATCATCCTAACACCTTATATGAAAGCTTTGCTTCACAGTTAGATGTGTCTGGGTTTTCTTTACTGTATATGGTGATAATGATTCTCTGGTTTCTTCCTCATCTGAAAACATGAGTTGAGACATAAGGGGAGGCGTCAAGATATGAGGAACATGTTGCTGTTTCCTGTGTGTGTGGTTGTAGACTGCTGTATACAACCAGGAACTAAGTGTTATGGCCTGACTCAAGTGGCCACAACAAAAGGGAGACACACCATGGCAGTCGGTTAACTAAATATATTTAATCCGAAACCAAATAAAATTATGCCAAATTAGATTACTTAAATGATGAAGTGTGAACATCAGTGGCATCAGTAATGTATGAGCTGGGTGAGATCACATTTAGTTTAGTTCAATTCAAAGATTAGATTATAGAGATGTTGCATCAGCAAATAGTAACAGAATCATTTAGAGAACAACAGAATAACTAATTAACATGACAGCAACATAAAAACTAAAGTGATAGAAATGTGACATCAGTTAAAATGTCCACAATGAATGTCCAGAAGCAGTGTGTGCTGCAGCTTTACAGACACAGTCAGGTAATCAGTCCTCACCTGATAAGAAGCAGAAGAACAGAACCTGGTGGATATTCATTCTGAGTTTGATCCTGATGCAGAAAATCATCAAACTGTCAGAGAACTGCCTCAAAGTGTCTGTCTGATCAATCAGGAAGATGGAGACGCTTTAAGTTAACATTACTTCCTCTTCCTCTACTTCTCCTTTTCTCTGTAAACAACATGATGATGTTGACGATGGTGGAAATTAGCTGAGCTGGAGTGAGTTGACTGATCACCATCTCTTTGTCTCTGTCATGTCCAAGAAGAAATGTTAAGTTGTTTAGTTTTGTCTGTCTTGCGACTTCCTGTTTTATTTTGAAATTTTACTCTCCTCTTGTGTGTTCCCCACTGTCTGATTGTCTCCCTGATTGTTTCCACCTGTTTCCCATAACCTTGTGTGTGTGTTTCCCTTTGTCCTATGCCAGTTTGTCTTGTCATCAGAGAACCAATTACATTGATCTGTACTTCTCGTTTTCTCTGTTAGCAACATGATGATGATGACGATGGCCTCATACAATCTTTACATACTGTATAATATCCCAGGAGATAAACACACAGCATCAACTATATGAACACAATAAGTGTAATATTAGTGTGTATCAGTGGTTTCATGATGAGGCTGCTGTGAAGGCTGTTTGACTGTTATAATGTATGAAGCCATTTTATTAATGCTCAATATCTATAATAAAGTCTTGTATGAAGACATATTACTAGTACTAGTTCATCATATTTATATGTATTATTTTTTACGGTCATAGACACCTTTATTCACCAATAGACAGACAGGGACATGGGAGAGAGAAGACCTCCGGCCGGGATTCGAACCGGGGTCGGCTGCGTACGTGGCATGCACTCTAACCACTTCAATCAATCAATCAATCTTTATTTGTATAGCGCCAAATCACAACAAAGTTATCTCAAGGCACTTTACACATAGAGCAGGTTCTAAACCGAACTCTTCAGGTTTTAACTTTAAAGAGACCCAACATTCCCACATGAGCAACAGTGGCGAGAAAAAACTCCCTTTTAACAGGAAGAACCCTCAGAACCAGACTCAGAGTGGGAGAATATCTGCCTCGACCGGTTGGGGTAGAGAGGAGAGAGAGGAAGGAGAGGAGAGAAGCACAATGAAAATCATCATTGTGCATCAACAATGAAGCTAGAAGGCCCGGGACTGGAATCTGTCATCCAGACGTCTACAGGCCCAGATTACCTGTGAGACCAGAAAGCACAGACAACTCCAGGGAAGAAGTTTAGCTTTTTGAATGCATTAATAGAACATGAATGTTAATGGAAATAGATGGATGGATAGAGAGAGAGAGGGAGGAGGAGAGAGGAGCCCAGTGCATCATGGGAGTCCCCCAGCAGTCTAAGCCTATAGCAGCATAAACTAGGAGCTGGAACCCCTAACCCGAACTATAAGCTTTATCAAAAAGGAAAGTTTGAAGCCTACTCTTAAACGTAGAGAGGGTTCTGCCCCCCGGACCAGATCTGGAAGATGGTTCCACTGGAGAGGAACCTGAGAACTGAAGGCTCTGCCTCCTGTTCTACTTTTAGAGATACTAGAAACCACAAATAGACCTGCATGCTGGGAGCGCAGTGTTCTAGTAGGTTCATAACTTGACCACTTGACCACCTGTGGGCCGAAACCGTTTATTAAAAATCCATATATTCCTTAAAAATGTTAAATATTGAGGACGTTTTAAAGTCTAGCGCTAACAATATATTTTAAAATTAGAAATCTAACAAGTTGAAGCACACAATAAAAAATGTGAAGTAAAGCTTTATTCAGGAAGAGAATAACAGAACAGTGATCTTGACTTTCTCAGACCCTTGGTTCCTCTTTTTGTAATAGTAATGCAATCATTGCTGAGTGCAAACTTCCTTTTTTATAAATTGCATCAGACAAGCTTCAGAAGAAAAGGGTAGTTGTGGTTAACACATTGTTTACTTCACTTAAAAATGTGTCAAACAGGAAAAGGTAGGAGCGGCCTGATGGTCAGGTGGTTAGAGCGCAACACATAATCGCAGCGTCACTGGTTTGAATCCTCTCTCTCTCTCCGTTTCCTGACGGCACATCGGCCAGTTTCTATGTAAAAAAAAAGCCCCAAAATAAATCAAACAGGAAAAGGTAAAAAGATGAGCAGGTCAACCAGCTGCATTGTTCAAATTATTTGAATCAAATGTTGAAGCTGTCTGTGTGTAAGTGTCTTTTTCAATTCTACCACTAGGAGGCACCAGAGGACATTTAATGTTTACTGCCTATGACTGTCGTACCATACACAAATTCAACAATGATGTTTGATTCATGGCCGGGTTGTGATTTTAGATCCAACTCTATCCCCAGAACACCTAGTACACAGTACACCCCACTTCCCCAAGACCCTTCCCACTAGCACAAACAAAACAGGTGATAATGTATTAGTAACAAAAGAGGAGATATGAGCCCACACACATAAAACAGCAGTAACACAGCTTTAACAAAATAAATCATGAAATAAATAAATATAGATATTATGGCATGGCGTTTAGGAAATTAACCAAAGAATATGGAACGAAACCTGAATTCAAACATTCACTCCATTTCTTTTTCCTTTTTAATTATAGGGGTTAATTATCATTTTACTACTTACACTTCATTATCCTGGGGTACTGTCTCTGCTGCTGTATTTAATGTGTGTGTGTGTGTGTGTGTGTGTGTGTGTGTGTGTGTGTGTGTGTGTGTGTGTGTGTGTGTGTGTGTGTGTGTGTGTGTGTGTGTGTGTGTGTGTGTGTGTGTGTGTGTACTTCATGGCTTGATGTCTGCTCTGACATGAACAGTGGTACCTTATATAAACAGGCGTGTGCGTTTCCAAATCATGTCCAATCAAGTTGTAGAAAAATCTCAAGATACTTATTTGTAATAAATTTGCATAAATTTCTAATAAACCTTTTTGGCTTTGTCATTACGTGGTATTGTGTGTAGATTGATGAGAATAAATAAAGATTCTTATTATTGTTATTGTAATGGCTGGCAGTGAGTGAGGCTGAAAGGGTAACAGACAGATGAGGCAGAGATCCACAAGGTCTGGAGAGAAGGACCGGTGTTTTCTACTGCTGGGTTAATGCTGGCTACTGGAGGACTGGTGGACAAGGTGTGCAGCAGGGAGCAGGACCACGCCCACAACACACACACACACAGACACACACACACAGGGAGGGGCAAAGGGACACCAACATGGACGTGACAGTGCCAAGTTGAAATCTTCTGTGACTATAATACTGCAGCCAGTATGTATGAAATTGATATCCCAGATTCAGAACATCTGTTTTTGACACTGCACAGTCAACCTGATCATGGTGGTGGTTTTAATTTCATCACATTATGTTCCACCACCACATTAAGAGTCGATGGTCATTTCATGTATTTCTGAGATCAGCTGAGACAGATTCCACCTCACCTAAAAAGCAGTGTGAGTGTGTGAGCTTTGAGTCTAAGGGAGGACAGGACTGCTGGTATCATTAGTGATAGTTTATATCCCAGACTTGTCTGTGCTGTATAAAGGTTTGAGGTAAGGACAAAATAACTATTGGGACAGAAAGGGTTAAACTCATTTGGCCACTTCAGAATATCTGGGAAATCTGCCTTTCGCCTTTGTGACCTCACCTTTGAGTAGAGCTGATTAAACAGAACTCAACTCTCCATTACTGTAAACGCCCACAAATAAACATGTGCTCATTTGTCTGTGGACTTCCTGGTTCACACTGCAGCAGGGCCGGCCGGTGCCATAAACGGTGTTTGCGGTTGTTTAGGGCCACAACCACTAGGGGGAGCTACACGATCAGTGGGACTTTATATTTTGCCAGCTCTTCACACTGCATAAATGATAAACCATTACATTTAAGCCCTTCCCAAACGAGTTAACGCAATACCAATTACGCCTATCACTGCCATATAAATCTCTGTAGTTCACATTATCTTCAGTCTGTGGAACTTTCCTCTCTCCTGAACTGGCTGGATGAATGCCTGCCAGTTGAGAAGCTAACTTCATAAATCACTTTTAAATCCAAATGAAGAAGAGAGGAGAGCCTCTGCTGTCCAGGAGGGAGAGTGTGTGTTTCTATCAGCAGCTGCTCTGAACATTTAGAGGCACTGAAGGGAGAAAGAAGAGAAAACTGGAGATGGAAAACTATCACAGTATAAAGGTTTGTTATTGTTTACTGAATCTGATATAAATTAAATTCATTTTATTATTTTAATTCACCTACCTATCTAACCTTGTGTGTCCAAAATGCCCCAAATAGTTTCAGGCTAACCATTAGCTTTCTAGTTATCTTGTTATGTAAATTGTATTTCCTTAGATCATATTTGGACATATTTAGATAACTGGATCATTTGAATATTTTGATAAAATTGTATTTGTTGTGTGGTTAATATAAAGGTCTGGAAGATACATGTAATGCACCTGTAATGTCTTCCAGCCTATATTTAAATATGAATAATAATGTAATGTATAATCTTTTCTTTGCATTATTTAAATATTTTGGAGCAACTTGTAGTGCAGCAGGAGCATCTAGCTCATCAGCTGACTGCTGCAGAGGGAACATGGTCAGAGACTTCAGGCTGACCTCAGTCTGCCAATCCAGAGGCACTGCCCCCGAAATTAAAATATAATTTAATACAGTTATGACCAAACATTTAACTCCTGAGCTTAGTTTGGAGTACGACCAAGTGTCTTATCTCTTACTGTAACTCTACTCTGAGAGACTCTTTCAAACAGTCACAGGACAACAACATGACTTTGCCAGAATTTATTCAGAGAAATCCTCCAACAAGAGTCTTTGGCGCCTGGATAGCAGGGGCTTTGAGTGGTGAACCAATGATAGTAGAGCTGGTTTTATTACAGCTACATAGTTAAGGAAACATGAAACTGACTCAAAAAAATAAAAGATGTCAAATTAATTCCACAAAGATTCATAGTTCAGACAGTTGCAATAAAAATCCAGCAATGATCAGATAGAAGTATTATAATCCACTCAGGGTTCAACACCTCATGAGTAGATCATCTTACAGAACAGCTGAGATACAGAAGCAACACAAGATATATGGATCATGTAAATTAAAGGGACAGGATGATAAACTGGATTTAGGAGTTACTAGTTATATTAATTATATAAATCACAATACTTTCTTAAAGTCTTAATCAAGTCTTGGTAAAAATAAAGAAACATTTCAAAACCCAAAATATTATGAACCTCTCATTCCTACACTGTGAAAGGTGTGAATATCATTCTGTCAGTTCAGTTCATTAAATCCAAACTGATATTTTTATAGCACTTTTCACACAAGAAATGCAACTCAATGTGCTTTAAAATAAAGAGATTACACATGCCAAATGAAAAAATACATAATGAGGATTAAAATGCATAAAAGCACAAAGGCTGCGTTCAGTTTTTAGTAAGTGTCCAAATCGGATTTGGCTCTGTTCAGACTGGGCCACATTAATGACAAGTGGCAACGTTGTCAGAGCAAAGGCGCCATCTAGCATGTATTGTGTGATGTCATATAATTGCGACAGCAACAGCAACAACAAACCCTCGAGCTTCACTTGAACGGAGCCATCTCCCCAAAGATTAAGAATTCGGTTTGGTCCATGGACTGATGTTTACGTCCTCCAGTGATATCACCTAGCAACAACAGCTGGAATAAGTCCTCCAGTGATATCACCTAGCAACAACAACTGGAATAAGTCCTCTAGTGATATCACCTAGCAACAACAACTGGAATAAGTCCTCTAGTGATATCACCTAGCAACAACAACTGGAATAAGTCCTCTAGTGATATCACCTAGCAACAACAACTGGAATAAGTATCTGGTGTCTCATAGAGTGATGTACCATAGAGACGTAGAGAGACATCACAGACAGTCAAATCCGATATGAGTGTTTGGAGCTGTTCAGACTCTGACACATTTGTCCAACTCCAGACTTCATAAGACATCTGGTTCCAATCTAGATTGGCTAAAAATCATATTTTGGCTTGCAGTGTGAACACAGCCAAAATGAATCCTACTTGATAATAATCAAAATAACATAAAATAGAGTGAAAACACATAGAATGCACAACATGAATAGTAAAAAACAAAAAACAAAGTTAAAAAACAACAACAAAATACATAGAATGTATAAAATCAAGTAAAATACAACATTTTAAAAGAAGCACAGCAGTGTCTAAGTGCAGAGTGCTTCATGAGAAGCTATCATGCTGTAACCCTCCTGGCCACATTATGTAACATAGGGGTCAAATGTCTGACTTTTTAAAATCTGACTCCAGCTGTTACAAAGTAGCCTAAAACTGCTAGAGTGGTCTGCAGTTTTTCTAATCAAAAAGATGCTACGTGTGAACATATCCTAAATTACCCATAAGTAACTTGTTTATCTGTGATTATATAACAACAATGAGAACAGAATTGTTTATGTTTGACCCATTTTTAAAATAAAAAGCTACAGTGCTATTATGGCAGCACAAAAAACAACAAAAAACCCCAAAAAACAAACTGAAAGGTAATCAGAACAATCATATTTTACCACCACCACTTCTATTGGCCTACATTCTGAATGGCCTCCGTCTTCTTCCTGTCACTAACAGTGATACAGTATATGTTAAGGCACAAGAAGCTGTCAAAGTACTAAAATATAACTTCAACCAGAATATGAATCCAAATACATTATTATCACAATAACCATTGAGCAGGTGTCTACTCTCTCTCTCTTTTTCTACTAGTTTTCCTGTCCTTCAATGAATCCTTGATACTCATGTACTCAGGAGTGTTTATATCTTCATGTTTGTCTTGATTCACCCACTCCATCAACCGTCCCTTCTGATTCTGATTGATGAGTCCCTGCCGGCTGTACGCTGTCACAAGATTGGTGTAACCGGCCTTGTAGTAGCCCCTGGTACCTTCCTGCGACATGAGGTTATGAGATGGTCTTCTGTCTTCACCTGGAAGTAGAATAATGTGTGAAATAAACAGTAAGAAATGTTTAAACACTGCATGGTTATGGTTGTTCATCCCAAGTGAACTCTATTATTAAGTGTAGACTCCAAAATACCGTTTTATTAGTTTAATGCCACTTTACTTCAGTAGGATTTCAGAGTCTGAGTGGCTGGTGTAACTTATAACAGAGTAACATAATGATAGGATGGTTATCAAGTTCCAAAACCGTAACTTGAAAGGCAACGATTAGGAAAGTGATGAGCCTCCTAATTTGATGAAAGAGTATATTTTATCCTTATTTCTCTTCACTGAAGCATTAGTGAGTTAATTAGTCAGAAACCATGTCAGCTAGGTCTTACCTAAATCAGCCAGCAGTTCCTGTGAGGTTACAGGATGAGACAGAATCATAGACCTTTTCAGCACTCTCTCCACATCTCCACTGACGAGGCTTTCTGCTATCAGCTGCCTGTGAGATAAGAAGAACACAAAAACACCACCTACAGGTCAAGTTCCAGATCATCAAATTAATCTGGTTGAATAACTTTCAGAGTCAAATCTAATGCTTACCGGCTCTTCTTGGCATAGTGGCTTGAGGCAGTGGTGAGAGCACATTGGTGATCTACAGCCAACACCTCCATGGCAACAAGATTACGCCCATTATTATCATCCTTAGTGCCCTCTATCATTTCATAAAGTTTTGGATTTCTCTTTTTGAACTGCTCCCGTAGCGCAGGTTTGTCTTTTATCCTGCTCCAAGCTTGGTCAATGGAGTTCTTGGGAGGAATGTGGTCTGCATTCACTGTTGGACTGTTGTTATTCACTGTTTGACTGCTGTTCTTCTTTTTATCAGATCTTCGATCACCTGTTAAACTGGAAAATAAAAATATATTTAATCCCTTACTGAATCTTAACTTTATGGACAACAAATATTTGAATATCAGTTATACTCGGACAAGTTAAACACCATTTCTACTTGTTTATGAGACCAGTTCAGAACACAAAGATTTTAAAGTATTCTTAAAGTTATTATATTAACTTACTGTTTGTATTCTCCAACATGTCCAAGTTTATAACCTCTGATAGTATCACATTCATCAGTTTTGACTGATCTGATACTATTTGAATATTCCTCAACGGTAATAATGCGAGGCTCTTTTGGCTTTGCTCCTCCAGTGATGGCGTATTTTCCAGGGTTTCCGTGGGTCTCATCATAGCCTTTCTGAAGCTTAAGAGTCGGTGCGTACGCAGGAAGGTTTTTCTGAACCTGATCAAAAAAGTGTCTCAATATGTTGATTTATTCACATGTTCAGTCAGAGCGGTGTTGCTCTCTGAATAATATCCCATCATGATTCATCTGCTGCAACATCTAACCAGTAAACAGTAAAATTTTACATTTCCCAGTAACAAATTATTGCTATTATCACTATCATTGTTGTTGTTGCTGTACTGTATGTTCCACTCAGACATAAAAACCTGTCAAAAACCTAGCTCAAACTAGCTTAAACCAGCTAGTAGCTCAGAGCTGGTAGCTGGTTTGAGCTAGTTTTTTTTACCAGCCCTGACTCAGTAACAAGTTTACCTCCTCAGACCTTAAACCAGCTTCACATAACTGGTCTATGAACAGATCACCAATTAAACCAGCTTGACCAAACTTGCTCAGTAGGTAAATCCAGTAAGACCAGCTAATGACTAAAGAAGGTTTATCAATGGATGGATACTCACTTCATTTTTCACTCTCTCACGAAGTTCCACAGCAGCTCCTTTAAGATCACTTGGGTCACTTCTAGTTGCTTGTACAACTGCATGATAGAAACAATTCTGGTTCTCTGACTTCACTTTGACCACTGTGCCATCATCTTGAATAATGTCAAAATGGCCGCTGTAAGCTTGAGACTGTGGGTTGATCTTTCCTTTGATCCATGAGGAGAAACTGCTTTTCCTGAGAAGAACAAGTGAAATATCTGAATGTAAACATTTGAATCCACAAATATCACAATACTATAGAATAATGTTTTTGCACTATATAATCTGAGAACTGCATTTAACATAAAATTTAAAAAATAAATAAATGGAAATGATCAATGAGACTTTCTCAGTGAACTTACTCTGGTTGCTGCAGTTCTTTTGCTTGTTTTGTCAGCTGTAGTGTGATGTTTCCAGCAGACTCATCTGTTCCTTTGTAATGTTCCTCTGAGAGTTTGTTTCCATGCTTATCAGTGACGATGAGGCGAATCCCTTTACCTTTGAGTAAGTCACTTTTTGTGAGCACAATAATGTCAAAACCTGTAGCAGGGTGATCTACATTGCTTATGTTTTTCGTGTAATTCATTAAATCCTTCTGTTCCTCCTCTGTAAGTGACTTCTCAGTTTTGTGACTGGCTGCTCTCATGTTGTGTTTCTGTCTCTGGTCATCAAAAAAACTTTGAGTTTTTTGTCTGCCCATTATGTTGCCAACAGCTTTACTAGTAGCTTTGTTCAACTTGCCTTTAAATGTCTTTGTCAGAAAGGAGTTCATATGTCCAGAGCAAGCCTTGATAAATGATTGGGAAACACTGTCTGCAACTGTGCACAGAATTTTGTCTTTAACACGTTGCACATCTGGTAGATTATGTCGTCCATCTTGGTCGTATTTCACTGCGTCTTTCTGAAGCTCCTTCATGTCTTTCAGTAACTTAGGAACAAAACTTTCATCAATTACCTTCTTTGTAGGAACAGATTCCAACATTTCAATGTAATGTGTACTGTAATCTGCAACTTTCAAACATAATGTGGCACTCTCTGCAACACCAGAAAATTTTGCTTTGTTCATAAGTTCTGTTGCTCCATTACACACCTGAGTGAGTTTACCAATAACGTCATGCACTGTTGTGCAGTCCATCATGAGGTCAGGAATAACTTGTTCAGTTATTAAAGCAATTATTTTTTTCATTTCTTCCTCATCCAGATTGCTAATCTTGTAGTTATCTTGCTTCAAGGCTGCTTTTGGGACTTGTGAGCAGATGAAATCATTGATGGCTTTCACCAAATCAGAGTTCTGCTTCACTGCTGAAGTAACAACATCCTTAAAGGCTGAACTCAATATCTTTTCAAAGATCGCCTTCAAGCTTGCATCCATTGCGTAGTTCAAACCAGTGACCACAGCTTGCTTCCCTACTTCCTGTGCAGTGTACTTGGCAGCATGTTTGAAGTTCTGCTTTAAAGCTGTTGAAGATGTCATCTTTTTCATTGCACTTCCAAAGGCTTCTTTACCAATGGAGGAGATGGCAGACTGAGTGGTTCCTTTGATAGATGAAAACACATGTTTTCCTGACTTGATGATATCTGTGGCCACAGATCCAAAGGTCTTAGTACCATTAAGCAGCGATTTTGATACCTTGTGCACTGATTTAACAGCTTTCTTGATGGTGCTGAACCCGGCAGTAAGCAAAGACATACCAATGCTGATACTCTTGGATATTGCCCATTCCACCCAGTCAAATGTACCTGTTACCATGCCCACTACTCCATTGATCATGTCTGATATTCCCTCATTTATCAGGCCAAGTCCAAACTGGGTTGCAGTGCCCAATGAAAAGGCACAAACGAGAACTCCAGCCAACACCTGGAGTGCACCGATGAAGAAGCAAATGAGAGCATCAAAACAAAACTTGGGTTTCTTTTTCACCTCAAAAACAATACCAAGGCCATGCTCATAGAGTTCCAATAACTCATTTGAGATGATGAAGTCTTTTTCCTCCAACAACATGTAGACTGAACAGTCCTCTGTGATTGCATCACTGTTGTCTTTTTCCAGCTCCTCAAGTTTCTTCAAAGCATTATCAATGTATGTTAGCCACGATTTGAAGATGTTCATTCTGGCCTCCATCTGACTCTGAAAGTTGTTGCTAGTTTCACTGTGTGGTTTTTGTCTGTCAGTAACAGACATCTGAGAAGCAACCATTGTGTTTGATGTTTCTGCAATATGAACATCTACAGACTTCTTAGCCTGCTCCAGCAGTAGTCTGGCCTCTGCTTTATAGTCACCCTCAGCCAGGTTGATGGTGATATATGCCTGGTTATAGAATGCCACAGCTTTGTACAATGGGTCAGCATTTACTACTTTCTGCCAATAGGTCTTAGCTCCATAGTCACTGTTGGATTTGTTTCTGCAGTGTAAGGTCGTCCTGAGAACGGCCTGCTTAATGAGATCATAGAAATTATCACTTCTACCCTGTAGGAAATTTCCCTTAGTTTCATTCAGTGTCTTGATGAGGTCTGCCTGAAGGCCATGGATGTCATCATGTCTGTTGATATGCTCCTCATGAAGAGTCAGCCACAATGCCCATGCTTCTTTCAGAGCATTCAGGGCTGGCTGATAATCAAGCTTAGCCTGATAGCAGCTGAGATGATCAGGTATATTACTGAGCTTCCATTGTGATGGATCTTTTCTTTCTTCCTCCGTGTAATTCTGGTCAAAGTCCTTGAGGGATTCACAAAATGTGGAAAAAAGTTCTTCCTTCAAGTTTATTTCTACCAGTTCATCACTTTCCATGTCTTGTATACGCTTTACTTCGTACTCTTCTCTGAGTTGTCGCATTATCTCAACGGACTGACCTTGGTAAGCTGGTGCAAGATGATCCTGGTTCAGAACCATCTGGACCATGCCGGGGTTTCCTTTCCGAGCAGTACGACCACAGATTTGTTTGTCCACTCTTCGATTGCGTGGGAAGTGTGTGAGAAGCACAAAAAGGCCACCGCATTCATTTACTTTTTCTTCAACCTTTATGTCTGTTCCTCTCCCTCCCAGATTTGTGGCAATGATAATCCTCCCTCCACTGAATTTATCTTTCTCAATGTTGTGTCTCTCACTGATTGTGTACATTGTGATCTGGTGTGGCTTAAATCTCTCTTCACCTTGCATTTTCACATGTAGTTCATTTGCTGTCTTCACATCTTCACATATCACCAGGACAACTTGTCCTCTACTTGCTGCTTTCCAGGCAGTCTCACATACAGTCTGGACCCACTGTCCCCCAATCACCTGCATGGCTGGCAACTCAACCACTTTTTTATGACGATGAGCTGGAATAGTATAGCTCTTTGTTCTGTAATGCCTTTCCAGAAAGTCTTTGTCTGCATCACCACCCAATGTGCCAGAAACACCAAATATGCCATTTCCATCAATGTAGTGTTTAAAGTAATGGAAGTTAGACATGTAGTTGGTCACACTGGATAAAGGTGAAACTGCAAGCTGATGCTTCATCTCCAAGAACTGCTGGAGTCCATTACCCCACTTCTTGTTTTTTTCCAACACTCCGCTTGCTTTGAAGTCCACTGGAATGATGGCATCATACTGATGCTTGTCCATATCACTGGCAACTTCTTTGTCAGCAGCTGGTGAAGTATCTATCATGTACTCTCTGCCCTGAGACATCTCAATGGCCCTCAAGGCATTCTCAACAAACACCGGTAACTGATTTTCAACATATTCCCCCAAGAAATGAGGGATAGTAATGAAGTCACCCTGTTTTTTTCTTTCTTTTGAGTACTTAATACAGGACTTTACTGCACTCACAGTCGCTTCAATGAGAGATGTCTCTGACATGATTTCACATGCTAATCCATTTTCAAGGAGTAACATTTTGACTATTAAGTCAGCATGTTTTTCCTCAGCTCTGTAACGCTTGGCTTTGTTGTTTTCTTCTGAATAACACTCAAAAGCCACACTGTTCTCCATTACTTCCTGAAATATGGTTAGAAGATCATACTGTTGTGAAACTCCTATTTTCTTCATGACTTGTTCAATCGCTCTCCAGCTGGCATCCTGGAAGTCATCAGCTGTATTTTCTGTTTCTGTCTCACTCCCAGCTTGCTTCAACTTTTCAATATCCTCTTCTGAAACGAATCCCAAATCCACACCTGGTTGCAAAATGTCAAAAGCTGAGAAGTTGTCAGATGCTTCCAGTCCCATAACAGCAGATGCTGCTGCCTTATAGAAGTGTTGGATCCTCGTTGCCCATTTTATCTCACCTGTGTCCTGCATTTCAATTGGTTGACAACTGGATGTCATTGTCCAAATGTTGGCAAGAATTTGTTCTATATGCCTCAAACCGGTGGCTTCATGAGACAGGAATGTCACTTGAACTCCATTATCCAAGGTCATGTAGTCCACTTCATCTACTATCACGAGCTCAAATCCTCTTGTTCCACGGGTAGTTCTCCTCTCAAACTCTTGTTTTAATATATCTGCTGCGAAAGCATCAACAGTGCCATACACAACTTGTTTTTTATAAGCATTTTCTAACAACTTGTCTCGTTTGTCAGGGGAGCATGCTTTTGAGAGGTCTGGTGGTACTACAGATGATGTGACACCAAACATTACAAGGAATTTCTTCCACTCCTCCTGGTCTCGTCGTGCAAGAACTGGAGAGCTTGTCACAATGTCCACCTTCACTCCTCGAATAGCCTGGATTGTAGCGAACATTGCCAAGATACAAGATTTCCCTTCACCTGTACCAATCTCAAGGAGACAGCCTTTATTTTCCAGTAGGAGCAAAAGTAATGATGTCAACTGGGTCAGTCTTGGAAAATAACCTGGAATCTCTTCTCCATCTTTATTTTTGATTGTTGTGCTGTCTTGCACAGCTACAGACATTCCAATCAACACTTCCTTCAGAGTATTGATATCTGGGTTTGCCAAATCAAGGGATCTGATCTTCACCTTGAGATCCTTTATAACCTTCTTGGTACGTTTGATTTGTTTTGACTGATATTTTGGAAGTTCTGTTTCCATGTGTCTGAGCACATCATCGATCACTGTCAGAACATTCTCTGGGCACTGGGAGTCAGCGAGTTCTCTCAAAATGGTGTCAGCATCTTTGTCCCTGTCTTCTTCTACTTGCTGTTGTAGAAACTTTAGTGGCTCTTGCTTCTTCAGAGCAGAGAGAGTGAGGAGGCAGCTGAGCCTGTAGGTCTGTACCATGTGGAGGACTTGGGCAGTTTGATTGCGGTCTATTGACGAAGCTTTGCGAATGAAGAGCATCATCTCTGTTGGGGTCCAGATGTTATTGAACAGTATTTGACCCAGAATCTCCCTACTCTGTGGTAAAAGCTCTGAAACTGTATCAAGAATTCTCAAGAAGATTTTCTCAGCCAGAGTTGGATTTGAGACGTAAAGTTCCTCAACCAAACAGAAAAGGAACTGGTACTTCTTCTCCCAGTCAAGTGAAAGAACATTTTCATTTTTGGTCTCAGTGATGCTCTGAAGAGTCACCTGCAGAACTGCCTCAAGTATGGTGAGTTTCTCAGTCAGAGAAAGTTCCTCATATCCCACAGCTTGGTCAAATGTAAACTGAGACCACACTGAAAGCTTGTTTTCTCTGCAATATTGGACCGTCAGTTCATTATGAAGTGTTTTAATCCGGTCCTCAAGCTCGCAGTCCTGTAAATCTTCACTTTCTGTGATTTTGTTTATTGACAAACATTCTCTGAATTTCTGCTCTACATCTGCAAGCTACATTGGAACAAAAAAGAAACATACAGAAGAGTGAATGCACTTGATTTAAAATTTACAGTAACATCTCAAATGCTATATTTGCAAAACAATTCCCTTCAGTTGTATAGACCAAGGGTCAGAACACTAAATAGTGTTACGTAGATAAGCACTTGAAGATATAAAAATCAACAGCAACAAAAATGATGATGTGGAAAACAAAGATTAGCTTATTACAATATATTATTCATTTCAACTGACTGGATAGTCATATTTTTGAATTTGGAGAAATCAGGGTAAAAAAAAAACTTTGATTCTGATTTTTATGTTTTTACCCTCTATTACATCATTTTTCAGGACATCATTTGCAATTTATGTTAATGATTTGGCTCATGATATCAAAGGATCGAGTTTGGGTACACATATGGATAATTCATTCTGGGAATATTGTGGTATGCAGATGATATTGCACTCCTTGCTGAATCTGGGGATGATATACAGAATATGTTGAATTGTTACAGATATGGTATCATAAGTGGAGATTATCAATAAATCAAAGTAAAACATACATCATTAATTTTAGAAAAAAATGGTATCCAAGAAGAAGAAAACACGAGTTTTGGGGGTGTAATACTGGGATATACATCCGAATATAAATATTTAGGGCGCGCAGGTGGTCAAGTGGTTAAGAGCGCATGCCATGGGGGTTCACGTGATGGCAAGCTAGAGAACAATAAACGATTTTTGCGTACTGATAGCCGAAAATAAAAGCTTAAACCGCTTACTAAATGCAAAAGGGACCGATTCATATCCTCATACAATGTCTAAAAGTAAGAGGACGACAGTGAGAAAACCCAGCGATGCAGCAACGACAACAGCTGGTAAAAAGGCGATGCTATTAGCCATGTCTGCCCAGGAGGAAGGTGCAGAACAGGAGTACAGCTCAGCCAAATAATGGCTGCTGTCAAGGAGGGAAACAAGATAGTAACAAGTTACTCATTACCTCTCCCAAAAAGTAACTGAGTTAGTAACTGAGTTACATCAATGTCAAAGTAATTAATTACTAGGAAAAGTAACTATTACGTTACTTTTTAAAAAATTGTTCAAATATGTCAAACTACTTAGCTGCCCCAAACAACTGGCCCAAAACACGTTCAAAATTAGATTATGCTAAAGAAATCTACTAAAAAAAACCTCTATAATATAATTGTACATGTAGCATATGTGAAGCAATTGAATTTTATTTCTCAAAAAGCAACAACAATATAAACTTCTTTTAATATAACTATGAAAAATTGTACTGGAAATGAATAAATGAATAAAAAGGTCCAGTGAGGGGAGGAGTGCGATTGGTCTAATAAGCACAGAGCTATCAGGACGCTTTGCTCTCACACGCGCTGCATTGATAGTCACACACACACACATGCAGTCAGCCTCTACATTGCACTCTTGCTCTCTCGCTCCAGATTCGGGTTAGGGTTAGATTGGGTCTTATTTGCGACCTACACTGTCTTTGGTTATGGTTAGGGCAGAGAGAGAGAGAAGCGCCTGTTGGGGTGAAAACCGCTTCAGTGAGGTCTGAAGAGGTAACAAGCTGCACCAAAACCGGCTTTGCTTTGCTTCAGGTTTTGCTTTGTCCATCTTTTCTTCTCTTCACCTCACACATTCTTACTTTTGTCACCTTATCTTATTCTTTTAATCGTACAGAGGAAAGGCCCTTGAAGTAAACACGTCATTAAGTTTTGCATTCAGCCTGTTTTTGACATTTGGTTCAGTGAACAAGTTAAATTGGACTTTTTCCTCCATCTTTATCAACCTGCAAGAGCTTTTGGGCAGATAAACGTCTGTCAACCCTACGACTCGTCATAATCGAGAGAGACAACTGTCACCAGTAGAGTCAGGTTTTGTATGGGGGTGGGAGAAGGTGACATTATGAACTTCTATCTGTGTCATCCATGACAGAATGACTGTTTAGTGTATGTACAGACTGTGACTTCATTGATTCAGTCATAAAATAGATGAACTGTCGGGAATGTGGGCGGGGTTGTGTGTAACCTCCTGTCATTCTCAGCTGATGTGAATGAGCGGCAAGATTGGGACCGGCTGTGAGTGGGTCTGCTGCGTGCCAAGCCTTGCAGGGGGCTTGGCAGTGCGCGGCAGGCTCACCTGAGGAGAATCAAGACGTCACATACGGAGACAGCGGGGGAGGAGCCAAGGGTCCGATGTAGGCGATCTGCAGAGCAGCACCAGGACAGGGGGAATGAGGAACTTCATACAATGCTCTCTATTTCCTGTATGAAGGAAAGTGAGACGCCAGCGGAAATCGGAGTGAGAATGACCCCAGACGGGAGACAAGTTTGTTGCTGAACCCTGTCTGTTGTTTGTGCCAGTTACAGGACCGAAGATGGACGCAGTAGGCTGAAGGATAAGGTGGCCATATTGATTTATCAGCTTTAGTAGTAATTAGGGACCAGTGGAGCGCAATTGTACATTGTAATTGTTTTTTTAACTGAATTTTTAAGGTTTATTTTTTATACTTGATTTCACCTATTGTTTGTGTGATTTTGGGGGATCTAAGAACGTAGTCTGTGAGTGCCTGTGGTAAATCGGGCACTTGTGACACAACCAGCGGACCAGGCAGTCTGACATCATCCTCAAAGCACCGAACCTGCGACGCTCTCTGAGATCTTCCACTTGGTGTGCGTACGTGCGGTTCTGAAGGACGGACAGCTGAGGCCCTCCATGGATGAAAGTAGGATCCAAATATTACATTAATCAAGGGTTGGTCAGATTGAGTAATTTTCTTTAAAGATAAAACTTATTTTTCTTTGTTTTCTTCGTTTCCACATAATTACATATTCTTCATTTAAATCCATCAGTCACCATCATCTTTCATTCATGCCGATATATCGAGTAACAGTCTGTTGAATTCACGTTGTATTGTTTATCATTACATTATTTATACATCATTTATTAGTAGTGTGTAGTTAAAAGAATCCATAAAATCCAATCAGTTGTGTGTCTATTCTTTGAAGTGATACAGGGATCTATAGAACCGTAAAGCCACAAATTCAAAAATTTGACTGATTTATCAAAATGTATTGATTTATTAATTGGTTAATCAATTCACCAATTAAGAAAAATACAATCTTTCCTTTGAAAGACAAAGATGGTGCCCCTGATAACCAGAGCTTATAAAAACAGAAAATCCAAAATTGCTACAAAGTGTTTACCCATGATTAGTTAACCATCAGTGAAACATGGACAATTGTGTTTCTAGCAATGTCCAACTGGCTGCAGCTATTTTAATTCTTTAGGTTAAAATGTTCCTGACCCCTGGTATAGACGTTGACTTTTGAACTTGTCCATATAAACAATAAATGCCATACCTCATTCCTCTCGATTGCAGCTGCATCATCCTCTATTTGCTGATGGAGAACATGTGTGCGCTCTTGATGATGCGCCTGACCTCTGAGTCTCAGTTTCTCACGAAGTTTCTCCCTCGACCGAGACAGTTTCTCTCTGGAGGTCTCACTCTCTCTGTCAATCTCCTCCTGAATCCTTCGCTCCCGTTCCAGGCGCTCCTGTCGTCTTCTCTCCTCCTGTCGTCTCCTCTCCTCCTCCTGTCGTCTTCTCTGCTCCTCCTGTCGTCTTCTCTCCTCCTGTCGTCTTCTCTCCTCCTGTCGTTTTCTCTCCTCCTCCTGTCGTCTTCTCTCCTCCTGTCGTTTTCTCTCCTCCTCCTGTCGTCTTCTCTGCTCCTCTTGTCGTTTTCTCTGCTCCTCCTGTCGTCTTCTCTCCTCCTGTCGTTTTCTCTCCTCCTCCTGTCGTCTTCTCTGCTCCTCCTGTCGTTTTCTCTCCTCCTCCTGTCGTCTTCTCTCCTCCTGTCGTTTTCTCTGCTCCTCCTGTCGTTTTCTCTCCTCCTCCTGTCGTCTTCTCTCCTCCTGTCGTTTTCTCTCCTCCTCTTGTCGTCTTCTCTGCTCCTCCTGTCGTCTCCTCTCCTCCTCCTGTCGTCTTCTCTCCTGTTCTTGTTGTCGCTGGTCATCTTCCTGTTT
The DNA here is from genome assembly GCF_027409825.1 of Scomber japonicus. NCBI lineage: Eukaryota > Metazoa > Chordata > Actinopteri > Scombriformes > Scombridae > Scomber > Scomber japonicus. Next base: position 34,999,438 of record NC_070581.1, on the reverse strand, counting down.
TCCTGTTGAAGAGATGCATTAAGGATTTTTTATATCTAATCTTCATTTAACCAGGAGAGTCTGATTTGAGATTAAGAATCTCTTTCCAGGAAGGCCTAGCTAGGACAGGCCACATGGATTACAGAGGTATTTAACCATATAGAGTGCAAATCCAAATCTGTGGAGGTATTGTTCTCTCACTTCCAAAGAGTTAAGTGACAAGTGTTTAATGAAGTTTTAGTTATTAATTCATAGAGGTCACAGACAATATCATTATTTTTGCCAGATATCATGTTGGTGTCCCATGAGACACCTTGGGCACGTATTGTAAATAAAAAAACCAAAGAAGCGCCTGGAAAGTTTATTAATCTTATTGACGGAGTTCTTGTTGTCATTACAAATCCTAGAAAATTATACCACACAGTAAATATGATCATTTTTATTCAAAAGGGAGCCATAACATAATTTCTGGATTCAGTCGTGCAGTAAGTGGACGCAGAGTAAAACACCATGAGTACCATTTGAAATTCAGGAAGTTGATGCCTCTTGATGATTTATGTCTCTGCTGAGTAGAGGCTTTGATTCTGTATTTCCTGCTTTGCTTGAGTGCAGACGCTTTGCTCTTTGCTCTCCGCTTTACTTTCTTTTTTTCCATTGCAATCCTATCCTTTTGCTACAGAATTTATGGAAAGCGGGTCCTGGATACTTCTATATCACTGGGAATTTAATTTATGAAAATAAGGCTACCACTATTATTTAAACTCTTTTACTTAGTGAGTGTGGCCTATCAGCAGCACAAGCCTGCACTATAGTGACTGTGATTGAGAAGCTCAGCTAAGCTAAGTTAATTAGCAGCAAGATGCCTCCCTTTTCCACGGATGATTACCACAAACTTCTCCAGAAGATAGCAGTACTGGAGACAAAAATTCATCAGTTCAAAGTGAACGTGGAGGTAAATGGACAATATGGGAATGAAACCACTCTACTGATGACCCAAATCAGTGGACAGGAGCAGGCTAACAGACAGCTAATTAGCACCACCAAGAAGCAGGAGGCTGGTGGTTACGGCAGTAAATCAACCAGTAGTCCTCCGTGGAACTGTCTTGGTGCAAAGCCAAAGCATAAATCATGTACAGATAAATCGCTTCCCTCAGATATGGGAAGACGGTTAACAGGCAGAACCCAGCACCCAGAGACTCGTGATGAAACTGGGTGGCCTGCACTGCCATCGCACAGGAGGGTCTCTTCAACCCCAGTACCAAGGAGAAAACAGCCGTGGACTGTGGCAAAAACAAAAAGTAAGAGCAAACCGACCCAAGAGGCAAGGCAAGGCAGTTTTATTTATTTAGCGCATTTCATACACAATGGCAACTCAATGTGCTTTACATAAAACAGAAAGACATGCAATTTGAGAGACATTAAAACATACAATTAACCCCCCCACCCCCCACCCCCTACCCCACTAATAATAAAAACAAAGTACAGAAAAATAGAAATAGAGAAATAAAATACTAGAATAGAGCATTAAATATAAGATTGCAGCAAAAAATAACAGGGCTTCTACTAGAGAACAGATTTGCTCCGCTTTTACAAAACCCTGACCCCCCAAAAGAAAGGTCATCTTCCAGCACCAGAGAAAGGTATGTGGCTAACTCAAATACTAAAAGGCTACAGAAAGAGCTAACCACTGGGCCTCAGACGCTGATAGTGGGTGATGGAGCTGTGAATAAGATAAATCACTTTTTCATCAAAAACACCAAAGTACCCTGTTTTACCAATGACATGGTGTCCGATATCTCAGAGAAACTTCTGGAAATCACTGCTGAGCATCCGACAGTGAAGTCTCTCGTCATACACACAGGAGCGCTTGATGTTATCAAGCAACAATCAGAGGTATTGAAACGGGATTTTAATGATCTGCTGAACAAAGTTCGATTTGTGAATACTGAGGTGTTTATCAGTGGACCTATACCGACAGTTCGGCGAGGAGACGAGAGATTCAGCAGGCTGATGATGCTCAACAGATGGCTCAAAGATACGTGTGCCGCTCAATCAGTGAATTTTATTGACAATTTCAACATTTTTTGGGAATGCAGACACCTCTTTAAGGCAGATGGATTTTGCCTTAACAAGTCAGGAGTACAGCTGTTAAGCTACAACATTTTTTATTTTGTGCGTCAGTCACCAGCAGTCCCTGCCAAGGACAAGAGGCGAGACAATCCAAAACAACAGATAAGACAGCGTTCTGGAGAAGAATTGCTACCGCCTGAGATAAGGACTGACCATGAAAGTCAGCACACCCAGAGAGAGGATTTAACGTCATCATCCTTACCCCAACACAAGGAGTCTCCCCCAGCCCCAACAGCCCAACAAGTGGAGTCTCCCCCAGCCCCACCAGGAGACTCCCAACTTTCACCCACCAGGACTCCATCCAGCCTTTCTTTCTCCCCACTCAGTCTGGACTCCCCACTTCTGGATTTCACCGACAGGATGAATGACCTTCTCAATGTTGGAATCCAACTCTTTTCTAAAGTTATTAATAAAAACATCAATAACACTCGTACTCTGTTTGCTACGGTTGATAAGCTTACAAACCCCCCTCAACAGATAGCTCCAGAACTCCTTTCCACAGAAAAATGCAATGAATTTGCTTTTTCAGTGAAACATCCAGTCCATCAGGTTAAATATCAACACAAATCAACAAAACAATAAAATGATGCAATCCCTCAGACCTCCCAGGAATAACTCAACTGCAATGTCAGAATTTAAAAGAGGAAACAGTTCAGCATCTAAAACCATCAACATGCTGTCTTGACACAATGCCATCAGATTTCTTTAAAACTATTGTGAACTCTGTCCAAACAGATTTGAGACAAGTAATAAATAGCTCACTTAAATCAGGTGTGTTTCCTAAACTCCTAAAAGTAGCTGCCATTAAGCCACTCTTAAAAAAGAGAACGCTGGATGCTTCCATGTTAACCAACTACAGACCTATCTCAAATCTTCCTTTTATCGCCAAGATTGTTGAGAAAGTGGTTTTTAATCAACTCAGCAATTTCTTGAACTCCAGTGGCCTTTTTGACAAATTTCAATCAGGCTTCCGACCTAACCACAGTACAGAAACAGCTCTTATTAGAGTGTTATATGACATAAGGTTGAACACTGACTCAGGCAAGTCAGTTCTGGTCCTGTTGGATCTCAGTGCTGCGTTTGACACTGTCAATCAATCAATCAATCAATCTTTATTTGTATAGCGCCAAATCACAACAAAGTCATCTCAAGGCACTTTACACATAGAGCATGTTCTAAACCAAACTCTTCAGGTTTTAACTTTAAAGAGACCCAACATTCCCACATGAGCAACAGTGGCGAGAAAAAACTCCCTTTTAACAGGAAGAAACCTCAGGCAGAACCAGACTCAGAAGTGGGCGGACATCTGCCTCGACTGGTTGGGGTTGAGAGGAGAGAAAGGAAGGATAGAGGAGAGAAGCACAATGAAAATCAACAATGGAGCCAGATGGTCCGGGACTGGAATCCGTCATCCGGACGTCTACAGGCCCAGATTACCTGTGAGACCAGAAAGCAGAACCAGAAACCAGAAACCAGAAAGACAACTCCGGGGAAGAAGTTTAGGTTATTGAATGCATTAATAGAACATAAGTGTTAATGGATATAGATGGATGGAGAGAGAGAGAGAGGAAGGAGGAGAGAGGAGCTCAGTGCATCATGGGAGTCCCCCGGCAATCTAAGCCTATGGCAGCATAAGTTAAGAGCTCAAAGAGCCCTAACTATAAGCTTTATCAAAAAGAAAAGTTTGAAGCCTACTCTTAAACGTAGAGAGGGTTCTGCCCCCCGGACCAAATCTGGAAGATGGTTCCACAGGAGAGGAGCCTGATAGCTGAAGGCTCTACCTCCTGTTCTACTTTTAGAGATACTAGGAACCACAAGTAGACCTGCATGCTGGGAGCGCAGTCTTCTAGTAGGTACATAAGGTACTATCAGTTCTTTGAGATATGATGGGGCCTGACCATTAAGAGCTTTGAAGGTGAGGAGGAGGATTTTGAATTCTATTCTGAATTTTACGGGAAGCCAATGCAGTGAAGCCAAGATGGGAGTAATATGATCTCTCTTTCTAGTTTTTGTCAGAACACGGGCAGCTGCATTCTGGACCAGCTGGAGAGTCTTTAGAGACTTGTTAGGACAGCCTGATAATAATGAATTGCAGTAGTCCAGCCTAGAAGTAACAAATGCATGGACTAGTTTTTCAGCATCATTTTGAGACAGGAAGTGTCTAATTTTTGCAATATTACGCAGATGAAAGAAGGCAGTCCTTGAAATGTGTTTTATGTGGGAATTAAAGGACAGATCCTGATCAAAGATAACTCCTAGGTTCCTTACAGTGGAGCTGGAGGCCAGAGTAATGCCATCCAGAGTAATTATGTCGTTTGATAGTGAATTTCTAAGGTGTTTAGAGCCAAGCACAATAATTTCAGTTTTTTCTGAGTTTAATAACAGGAAGTTGCAGGTCATCCAGGCCTTTATGTCCTTAATGCATTTTTGTAGTTTAGTTAATTGGTTAGTTTCATTTGGCTTTATTGATAGGTATAATTGAGTATCATCTGCATAACAATGAAAATGTATTGAGTGATTCCGGATAATGTTTCCTAAAGGAAGCATATATAAGGAGAATAGTATTGGTCCAAGCACTGAGCCTTGAGGAACACCATGTCTAACTTTTGTTTGCATGGAGGATTTATCGTGAACATTTACAAACTGAAATCAGTGGAATCTGTGGATCACAGTATACTGTTGAACAGGTTGAAAACTTGGGCAGGACTCAGGAGTACAGTCCTAGACTGGTTCAGGTCCTACATGGAGGACTCAGCGGAACAGTCCTAGACTGGTTCAGGTCCTACTTGCAGGACTCAGAGGAACAGTCCTAGACTGGTTCAGGTCCTACTTGGAGGACTCAGCGGAACAGTCCTAGACTGGTTCAGGTCCTACTTGCAGGACTCAGAGGAACAGTCCTAGACTGGTTCAGGTCCTACTTGGAGGACTCAGCGGAACAGTCCTAGATTGGTTCAGGTCCTACTTGGAGGACAACAGTCCTAGACTGGTTCAAGTCCTACTTGGAAGAGCGGAGATATTTTGTGACCATTGGAAGTTATGAATCTGATCGAGTGGCTATGACATGTGGAGTTCCTCAGGGGTCAGTTCTTGGACCCCTTCTGTTCAGTCTATATATGCTGCCCTTGGGTCAAATTCTGCAGACCTCTAATGTAGACTATCACAGTTATGCAGATGACACACAGATATACCTAGCACTGTCCCCAGATGACTACAGTCCAATACAGTCATTGTGTCACTGTTTAGAGCAAGTAACTAATTGGATGAACCAAAATGTCCTTCAATTAAATCAGGACAAAACTGAGGTCATTGTTTTTGGCAATAAAGAGAAGAGGATTGCTGTCAGTAAACATCTCGAGTCACTCTCTCTAAAAACTAGGGACCAAGTCCGAAACCTTGGCGTGCTGATAGACTCAGATTTGACTTTCAGCAGTCACATCAAATCATCACAATTGTATATTTTAATGTTTCTCAAATTACATGTCTTTCTGTTTTATGTAAAGCACATTGAGTTGCCATTGTGTATGAAATGCTCTATATAAATATTATTTCTTTGAGTAGGCACTTGGTGGAACTAAAGGTATCATACAACTAAATAAATTAATAGGAGGCAAAATATTAAGGTGGCAGGGAGGATGCCCCATCTGTTTAGGTTTTTTCATCAATATAATTTAGAACTTTGTTGAAAAAATGTATTGTTAGTGTGTCAAGGCAAGAGTAGATAAAAATCTCACATGTTAAAATGCCGACAATATGAATATGAAAAGATATTTGTCCACCCAATTCACCAAATGTCATCAATGCTGATTTTGCCCGTTTCATTTTATACCCTGAGTTATGTGAGAGGGATTTAGAACAAAGTTTAATCATGGTGGACCAAATGGTAGAGAGGTACCTTCTCTCCCTGTCTTCCCCTCAGAGAAGAGCTCATGATTATTAGTCTGGTAAAGAAAATCAAGGAACAGAAAACAAACAATAACAGAATGATTGACATTCTGAGGTATGATCTTCTTTATTGTTTTAAAAGTCGTTGGAAACAAACTAGTAATTAATGTCAATGAAAAATTGTGATAACTCACCATAGTTGGGACGCCTATGGACTTGAACTTCTGTGTCGCAACTCAACTCAACTGATGAGCGGTCCCAGTTCTCTCTTATGATGAACGTGGGGCTGCCTTTGTGAGTATTGAATTCATATTGAAAACAATTCGCACTGTTATTCCTGAATCTCAGATAAATGTAGCAGTGGACTGCCAGACTCTCTCCATACGATTCCTGACCCCCACTGTGGAGAGGAACAAATCCCTAAAAGACAAAAAAGATTATTTTGATGTGTGTCAAGTGTTAATGATATAGAACACTGAAGATGGTTACTGTGGCATTTTTAAATTAAAAGTTTAAGTGTATTATGATTTCTTGGTTTTGCTGTCATTCCTGTAACAATAAACTTAGTTTTTCATGTGGACCTGATACACCTTCACACACTCCATAGTGGACCATAGAAATCTGTTTATTATTATCTGTATGATGAATCTCTGTTTTACAATATGATTAACAACTCACAATAAGATAAGTAACATGATTTAATGTTTCATCATCTTTATCATGTTGTCAATGTTTAGCCTATTGTTAATCTTTATTGTTGCTCGTACTGTTGGTTTCATCATCACCAAATCTGACACTAGAGAGCATCACTGTGCAGAGATGTGACATGAACAGCTGTATTCAACCAGTGGGGAAATGAGAATGTGTCAGTCCTAAATGATGAAGGTAAGAAAGTAAACCTTGTGACTTTAAACAGCAGCAACACCTGTAATATTTAGTAATAGACTGTAATACACCTCCCTAATGCAGTCAGGTAAAAGAGAACAGCACTAACATGTTTATCTGTTACAGACTGTTTACTGATTATCTGACTCAAACAAATAAGCAACACAAAAGGTACAAAAAGTCAAGGACATACATGATCAGAGAGACAAAAGCATTAACAGTTAATCATACATAAGCTAAATGTATTATATAAATTCAAACTGATGAGTGTATGATATTATGAACAAACAAACTCACCTCTGAGGGTAATCTGGAGTAGTACCAGGTGTAAGGAGTCTCATTCCTCACTGAAACTGTAGCACCCATGGTTCAGCATCTGATAAAGAAACATGACTTTTACATTAATTCAGCAATACTTGCTTTTGTCAGTCGAGGTCTGTAAACACCTAAGTGCAGAGTTAGAGGAGCAGCTGTAAGCAGGAAGTACTGGTAAGTTCTACTGTCGATGTCAGTCGACAGTAGAACTCAGAGTTAGTTGTGTCTCAATAAAATAGTGTCAGGAAGCCTAAGTACTGCTGATGGGAATAGAGAGATGAATCCCTTAAATTGAACCAGAGAGGAAAACTTAAAAGGTTTTCATTTGACAGCAGTGATGTCAGCATGATTCTGGTCTCAACTAACACTGGAAACACACATCCTCTTCAACCCTCAAATCTCTTAATTCTGTTCATCACTCAGTCTTAAGATTTATTTCAGGAGATGTTTATGTACACATTGTTGTATTCTTTACAATAATGTTGGATGGTCCTCTCTACAAGAGAGACGAGATACAGCTCTTTAGGAAACTTACTCTGGCTTTTATGTCATGATCCACAAGTTCAGTCTGAACTTGGAAACACTGCTTTTAGCTTTAGTGCACCTGACTCATGGAGCAAAATGCAGCACCTCCTTAGATCTATTTATCTATTTTATTTTATTTTGTTGTTGTTTTTCTCTTCTATCTTTGTAATTGTCTTGATTGTCATTGTAAATGAGCATCACCCTCAATGATCTCTTGAGTATAACTAAAGGTTAAGACTACTAGTACTTGATTCATCCATAGGAGTTTAAATTGACTAAAATATTGCTCATATATATGAAATATATAATTATTTCTCTAAATAAACTGATTATCAAGACAAGTGAAAGAAACCACAAGATACAATTGCTAATAAATAGTTAAAAAATAAACTGTAATAGAAAGAAAGCACAAACCTGCTTGTACTCTTGCTGTGATTTGTCAATGGCTGAAAACGATCCAATTCTCTATGTGAAGTCAAACAGTTCTTATATATAAAGTAGTACTTATATCACACCTTATCTGCTCCTCCCCCTCTGTCTCGGTTTTCACACCCCTCCCTCCAAAATCCCTAATCCCTAACCCTAATTTGTGAAGTGGAGGATCACTTGTACCACAAAACTTGTACAGCTAGTTGTACAAGTTTTGTACAATGTGTGTGTGTGTGTGTGTGTGTGTGTGTGTGTGTGTGTGTGTGTGTGTGTGTGTGTGTGTGTGTGTGTAATCCTCAACTGGGTGCTAATTTATGACACAAGCATGATGCGAAAGAGTTACTAAATTTAACGTTGTGCTTTCATAAGAAGCTGTGACTCAGGAGGTAGAGCAGTCATCCATTAATTGGAAGATTAGCGATTCTGTCATCAGTGTATGAATGTGTGTGAATGTGTTGACAGATGATAAGACTTCTGTGCAGTGTGTCTGTGTGTCACTGACAGATGATATTGACTTCAAAATGCCGCTTTTGATAGGAGTCACTGTGTGACACTTTGCAGCCAAAGGTGACATTCTGGTCCTCATGGGAAGAGTAGAAAGTTAGGTTGTCCACAGTCCTGTAGTACCCATCTGCAGTCTGTCCACTGTCAACTCAGTAGGCAGGCTGATTTTTTCATCTCTGTACAGGACAAAAAGACAGGAAGGGGGATAGAAACCATCTGTATGACATGTAAGCTGGCTGTCTGTCTCTGACATCACCCACCGGGGAGGCCAAAGATGGTGAGAAGCTGGCTGTGTACCTGTTTCTTAGGTCCAGCCGAGTACTTAGAACTCAAATCAAATCACAACCAATTAAAAACATACTGAGGACAGCTGGAGTGTGTGTGTAGATTCATGAGGAAAAAAAGGAATTTAATCCATTTTGGAATAAGGCTATAACATAACAAAATGTGGGGAAAGTGAAGGGGTGTGGATACTTTCTGGATGCACTGTATACACACACACACACACACACACACACATATATATATATATATATATATATGTGTGTGTGTGTGTGTGTGTGTGTGTGTGTGTGTGTGTGTGTATATATATGTATATATATTAGGGCTGTTAGCTTTAACGCGTTAATTGCGATTAGATTAATGCAATCCATAACGTGTTAATTTTTTTTAATGTTGCAAGCCTTTTTGTCCCTTCTACTCACCCATAGACGGCTCCTCTAGCTGTAGCGCTATGCTATGAAGGACAGGACTGCTGGTATCATTAGTGATAGTTTATATCCCAGACTTGTCTGTGCTGTATAAAGGTTTGAGGTAAGGACAAAATAACTATTGGGACAGAAAGGGTTAAACTCATTTGGCCACTTCAGGATATCTGGGAAATCTGCCTTTCGCCTTTGTGACCTCACCTTTGAGGAGAGCTGATTAAACAGAACCCAGCTCTCCATTACTGTAAACATCCACATAGATAAACATGTGCTCATTTTTCTGTGGACTTCCTGGTTCACACTGCAGCACCTGTTGTTTATTTGTCTGTGAACTTCCTGGATCCGCAACAGGCAAACATTGAATCTGATAACCAGAGTAGTGTACACATGAGCTCCGCCAACAATGATTTATAGTTGTGTCTACATTTACTTTATTTTTTATTTTGCTCCATCATCAGATCTACATTAGTCCAAAACGTTTCTGCAAACTAACAAGGTTCCCATCATCCTCAGCTGTGAGACATTGATTTTAACAGAGTGGTCATGTGATCGACTCGACTCTACATTAGTTTACACACAGAGAAGAAATCTACTGAATATCAGACGACTTTGAACATAAAACATGAAATACTTCCAAACCTGTGAGTCACTTCCTGTCTCAGGAGTCAGAAGCTGTCCAAATGAATTTCTCCTCATCCTCTCTCATCATGTGACAGCTTCATGCTCGGCTGTTTGACAGGTGATTCGGTCCTCGCTGTGTTTCTGCCGCTGACATCATGAGATGCTTTCAACTTGTTTTCACTCATCAGGAATTTATTTCCTTGTTGGCAGAGAAACATGTTACAGCCTTCGGAAAGTCCCACTGGTTGAACTGGTCTTCCTGTACACTGTTAGGACTGACTTGTTCTGAAACTCACTATAAACCGGAAGCAACTTGCTCATGTCGTAGATTCTTTGGGTAAATCTACACGATGCTGTATTTAAGCCACAGAAAAAGAGACTGACTAGACACTCAAATCCATCTTTGTAAGCAAGATACAAGTTACATATGCCAAAACACATCACTGGTTACAGATGTTTCCTATTTTTTAGCCTACACGTCTAACCCTAACCCTAAATCTGTCCTTGATTTCCTTCAATCCCACACTACGCCTGCATGATATCCTGCTCTTAGGTGTATCTCTGCACACACTCATTGTTCTTTAACTTTCCACGAGAATTAAACCTTTGCAACACCATATAATCCCCCCTCTGTGGGTCTTCATACCCATTATTAACCAACCATTGCACATGAGAGTGAAAACTCAATCAGATCATCAATTGTCAATCTGCTGGGAAAGAACCTCACAGCCTTTACTTATGACTTTCTTCTCTCATTGAGTTAACATATAATACCTGAAAACAGTTACAAATGTAATGTAAGCATGGCAAAACTCAACTCAGACCTTGTCTTCGTTGTGCAGTCATGTATAAATCAAACATGAATAAATTCAGATAACATGGTGCATTTTACTACATCAAAAATATAAATCAACCTTTACTCAAAATATACTTGAAGCAAAATCTGTAGGAATATGAGTTACGAACTGAAACTTAGCCGAAGATTTAAGACTCATGACATCTATAGGAAATATAACCCTCTTGACCTCTTGCAAATATTTCAGAAAATCAGAAGTCTTAACACATCCATTCGACATCGTGAGATGCTTTCAACTCAGAAACTCAACTGGTTGAACTGGACTTCCTTGATACTTTTAGGACTGACTTATTCTGAAACTCACTATAAACTTGCAAACCTAGCCACAGTAAGACTACAAACAACAACACTTTGTAGATTTCCATTGAAAAATAAAGATTATATGATGTTGTGAGCTACTACCTTATCGTGGTGGAGGGGTTTGCGTGTCCCAATGACTTCAGGAGCTCAGTTGTCAGGGGCTTTATGCCCCTGGTAGGGTCTCCCATGGCAAACAGGTCCAGGGGGAGGGGCCAGACAAAGACAAAACCCCTATGGTGATTAAGATAAATGGTTTTCCGTGTCCCTCGCCTGGACGTGGGTCACCGGGACCCCCCATGGAGCCAGGCCTGAGGTGGGGCTCGGTGGCGAGCGCCTGGCGGCCCGAAGGAGGGACATGGGAACCCCCTCCCACAGACTCACCACTGGTAGGAGGAGCCAAAGGGAGTGGGTGTGCAGTGCGCTGGGCGGCAGCCGAAGGCGGGGACCTTGGCGGTCCGACCCTCGGCTACAAAAACTAGCTCTAGGGACGTGAAACATCACCTCTCTGGTGGGGAAGGAGCCTGAGCTGGTGCGCGAGGTCGAGAAGTTCCGGCGGTGTTCATGAGTGGTGTTCTGTTATTGGACTTCTGTGCTCATCACAGGTTGTCCATAACGAACACCATGTTCAAGCATAAGCGTGTCTATATGTGGACTTGGCACCAGGACACCTTAGGCCGCAGTTCGATGATTGACTTTGTAGTCATGCTACAAAGTCAAGCGGTCAACTTGCGGCCGCATGTCTTGGACACTCCGGTGAAGAGAGGGGCGGAGCTGCCAACTGATCACCACCTGGTGGTGAGTTGGCTCCGATGGTGGGGGAGGATGCCGGTCAGACCTGGCAGACCCAAACGTTTTGTGAGGGTCTGCTGGGAACATCTGGCAGAGTCTCCTGTCAGAGAGAGTTTCAACTCCCACCTCCGGGAGAGCTTTGACCACGTACCGGGGGAGGAGGAGAAGGCTGGGTGGCCCCGAGTGGGCCATGTTCCGTGCCTGCATTGTTAAGGCGGCTGACCGGAGCTGTGGCTGCAAGGTGGTCGATGCCCGCCGTGGCGGAAATCCCCAAACCCGCTGGTGGACATCAGTGGTGAGGGATGCCGTCAAGCTGAAGAAGGAGTCCTATAAGGCTTTTTTGGCCAGTGGGACTCCGGAGGCAGCTGGCAGGTACCGGCAGGCCAAGCGGAGTGCAGCTACGGTGGTCGCTGAGGCAAAAACCCAGACATGGGAGGAGTTTGGCAAGGCCATGGAGAACGACTTCCGGACGTCTTCGAAGAGGTTCTGGACCACCATCCAGCGTCTCAGGAGAGGGAAGCAGTGCATCATAAACATTGTGTACGGTGGGGATGACGCACTGCTGACCTGACTCAGGACATTGTAGATCAGTGGAAGGAATACTTCAAAGACCTCCTCAATCAAGGAAGCAGGGCCTGGGGACTCGGGTGTGGGAAATCCTATCTCTGGGGCTGAGGTCGCCGAGGTGGTCAAAAAGCTCCTTGGTGGCAGGGCCCCGGGGGTGGATGAGATCCGCCCTGAGTTCCTCAAGGCCCTGGATGTTGTGGGGCTGTCATGGTTGACACGACTCTGCAGCATCGCGTGGACATCGGGGGCAGTGCCTCTGGATTGGCAGACTGGGGTGGTGGTCCCTCTTTTTAAGACGGGGGACCGGAGGGTGTGTTCCAACTATAGGGGGATCACACTCCTCAGCCTCCCTGGTAAGGTCTATTCGGGGGTGCTGGAGAGGAGGGTCCGTCGGATAGTCGAACCTCGGATTCAGGAGGAGCAGTGTGGTTTTCGTCCAGGCCGTGGAACTGTGGACCAGCTCTACACCCTCTGCAGGATCCTTGAGGGTGCATGGGAGTTTGCCCAACCAGTCCACATGTGTTTTGTGGACTTGGAGAAGGCATTCGACCATGTCCCTCGGTGAGTCCTGTGGGGGGTTCTCCGGGAGTACGGGGTATCGTACCCCCCCCCTATCAAAGCTTGGTACGCATTGCCGGACTGCCCTTTGTCACTGATCCTGTTCATAATCTTTATGGACAGGATTTCTAGGGGCAGCCAGGACGTTGAGGGGGTCCGGTTTGGTGACCTCAGGATTGGGTCACTACTTTTTGCAGATGATGTGGTCCTGTTGGCCTCATCAGACCGTGACCTCCAACTCTCACTGGCCGCCGCCGAGTGAAGCGGCCGGGATGAGAATCAGCACCTCCAAATCCGAGGCCATGGTCCTCAACCGGAAAAGGGTGGAATGCACTCTCCGGGTCGGGGATGAGATCCTGCCCCAAGTGGAGGAGTTCAAGTACCTCGGGGTCTTGTTCACGAGTGAGGGAAGGATGGAGCGTGAGATCGACAGGCGGATCGGTGCTGCGTCTGCAGTAATGCAGACTCTGCACAGATCCGTCGTGGTGAAGAGAGAGCTGAGCCGAAAGGCAAAGCTCTCGATTTACCAGTCGATCTTGGTTCCTACCCTCACCTCTGGTCATGAGCTTTGGGTTCCTACCCTCACCTCTGGTCATGAGCTTTGGGTTCCTACCCTCACCTCTGGTCATGAGCTTTGGGTCGTGACCGAAAGAACAAGATGGCGGGTACAAGCGGCTGAAATGAGCTTCCTCCGTAGGGTGGCTGGGCTCTCCCTTAGAGATAGGGTGAGAAGCTCGGTCATCCGGGAGGAGCTCGGAGTAGACCCGCTGCTCCTCCGCGTTGAGAGGAGCCAGATGAGGTGGCTCGGGCATCTAATTAGGATGCCTCCCGGACGCCTCCCTGGTGAGGTGTTCAGGGTACATCCCACCGGTAGGAGACCCAGGACACGCTGGAGAGACTATGTCTCTCGGCTGGCCTGGGAAGAGCTGGACAAAGTGGCTGGGGAGAGGGAAGGTACGGTACAGTGATGTTGTGAATAACCTGTACAGTAACTGTCTAATCATCGTACAGACTAACGAATGTTAAGATTTTCATCTTTTATATTTTTTTTTTGCCACGTGTGCATGCTAAGTGTTTAGTGTTAATGATGCTAACAGACAAAGGAGTACTTGTTTAAAGAAACACAGCTGCTCTGTATATACATCTTTTGACTTCTGTGGAAAACTTTTTCTGTTTGATCAACAGTAATATAGTAGCTTTACTACAGTCTGCTCCACCCAATAAATACATAGATTTAGGTTCTACAGAACCGGACGTGCTGGGAAGGAGCCAGGGTCTAGTTGGATTTTTTACATGAAACAAATCCGACCCGTCAGAATAAATACAGGTGTGTTTGTGACATCAGTCAGACTGTTCACCTGGACCTGCTAACATGCTCTGCTTCGGCCTCAGCAGCACTCTGTGTGAGTACACCAACTGGAATATTACAACTTTGATTCGGTTACATTTCTGCTTTGTTAGATCTAATTGCAGTTTTAGAGTGTTGGATGGGACAATGAGTTTACATCTAAAACTTTTTCATCCTCTCGATTATCTCTTAACTGAAGTCAGATTCCTTCAGAGTTATGAGTAGGTTTGTGTGTTCAGGTTCAGATTTCCTCTAAGACACCTTCAGAAGTCACATGATTTATATATTGTCATTAAAGCTGTTACTCTGCTGTTATTTGTCACACTTTATATTTATATTTATATGTTGTGTTCATGTGCTTTATGGGCTTTCGTTCCAGTTTTAAAGTGACTGACTGTTTGATTGATTGATTGAGACATGGTCTCCATAGTAACTTGGCCAAATTAATTGTGCAAGCTGTATGTTTATACAACTTGATTTCATATGAAGGACCTCTGCATTGATTTGAGTTGACATTTTTATGCTTAAAGTGATGAATACATCCTGAATGAATTCATGTTCCAGCCTGTAATGCATGGGATGCTTGTTGGCTTTACACAAAAGCAAAAGATAATAACTGTTCTCATGTGTGACAGTAATGACAGTAATGTGTCTTTTTCAGTGCTGGCAGCAACCTGTTTGTTCACAGCAGCAGGTAAATATCTGAGTGAATGAGATCTATATTATTACACATGTACCGTCAACACACTTCAACTAATCCCTTCATATGTGTACAATCTGTTAGTTACATCCACAGAGGGAGCTATCACCTGTGATGGACACAACTGCGGTAAGACTGAACTCTGTTTTAAGAGAGAAAGCTGTAAAAAGCCACTGTACACTACCTGTTCACTTTAGCAGAACAGTGACCAGTGACAATGATCAAATTTGCAGAGGCTGATTGGTATCACTTGTTTCAGTAATGTGCAGCATCACACGTTCCTTCATCAGATGACCAGCAACATCCAATCATATTCATGCAGGTATACATCATAGTTAGTCTGAGTATTAAAGGACAGGTTCACAACATTTCAAGTACATCTTCAGTATATCAGACACTTTAAACTTTTAAATGTCCAAATAATAATTCATAGATAGTGTCCATACTCACTCGTCTCTATTATCCCAGCTACTGCTCCAAACACAGCATACACTCCCATTTTACAGGTTTCACACTAGTATAAAACTTTCATGAACAAACAGCAAATTAAACATTTTTAACTTCACCTCCGTGTGTTTGCCACCAGGTCAGTTACGTTTCTGCTTCTGACTCACAGTGAATGAAAGCTGCAATTATGTTTTTATAATATGATTTATGTTTACTCTGACAGTCCGCACCGTTGTATGTGAGCACTCCGTGGCAAATCTGCAGTGTGGTAAGATACAGTCTCATTTATGTAGATGTATGATTGATTCATGTGACAAGCAGAATTATAGTTTTCTGTCTGAATTGATTCCTTTCTCTTCTTTCTGTCAGATGAAGGGAAGGTCTTATTTATCTATGGAGCCGATTATGGACGCCATGATAAGACCACATGTGCTTTACGACCCGCACGTTGGCTCCAAAACGTCCATTGTTCAAGACCCACAACCAAAGTTGCTGAAAGGTACATTTCATAACCTTTACTGAACAAGGCAGTTGGATACCGAACTCAGTTTCATTTAATTTCACTCACATCTCTCTGCATCCACAGCTGTAATGGGAAAAGAAGCTGTACAGTCAAAGCCAGCAACTCAGTGTTTGGAGACCCCTGTTACGGCACCTATAAATACCTGGATGTCACTTTTGCCTGCTTGCCACCAGGTCAGTTACATTTCTGCTTCTGACTCGAAATGAATCAGAGCTGAAAATATGTTTTATAACGTGATTTATGTTTACTCTGACAGTCCGCCGCACCGTTGCATGTGAGGGTTCTGTGGCAAATCTGCAGTGTGGTAAGATACAGTCTCATTTATGTAGATGTATGATTGATTCATGTGACAAGCAAGATTATAGTCTTCGACCTGTATTTATTTCTTTTCTCCTCTTTCTGTCAGGTGAAGGAAAGGTGATATCTGTCCTTGGAGCTGATTATGGACGCCCTGATAAAACCACATGCTCTCTCCATGGACCTGCATCTCAGATCCAAAACGTCCATTGTTCTAGACCCACAAGCAAAGTTGCTGAAAGGTACATTTCATAATCTTTACTGAACAAGGCAGTTGGATACCAAACTCAGTTTTATACAGTTTCACTCACATCTCTCTGCATCCACAGCTGTAATGGGAAAAGAAACTGTACAGTCAATGCCAACAACTCAGTGTTTGGAGACCCCTGTTACGGCACCTACAAGTATCTGGAGGTGGCTTATAGATGTCAATGTGAGTGACCGAAGATGATTCGCCTCATTTAGTTTAAAAAGTGGGAAGAAGGCCCCTTAAACAAAAAAACAAACAAAGAAATAACACAGTGATAAATTCATTTAACTCAAGATCCCCTTACTAGTTCCTTTGGGGATTCTTTATAGTCTTCAGCAGTGGATGGAGTTCACTTAGTTGTCATGGAGATGGCACAGTAGTCATAACTTGACCTAAGTTTGGAGCCAAAACACCACCTACTGTTCATCTTGATGAATCAATTCCAATATTTGTATAAAGGCGGGGGGTGGAAATAAGCATTAATTTCAGCGTAGTTGTAACATTCATTCAGTCTAAAGTCAATATTTCATGTGTTCTTTTTCAGAGTCTTCCTGCAAATAATTGACATCAATCAGACATCTCAACATACATGCTGGGAGACAGAAGTAATGAAGAAGATTCCAGGTACACCATGTGGCCAAAAATGAGTGGACACCTGAACACTGGTGACCATCTCATACCCGCGCTGTCAAGTGATGCCATGTTCAAAACAAATATTGATTGATTTGATTGATTTATTTTCTCTACTGCAACTTATTTCCTTTTCTGTTGACTATGGGTTAGGGTTAGGGTCATTTCATTCTGTAATTGTTTCCTTCTCACTTTTACTGCACAAATAAACTTGCATGATGAAATGACATTGTGTGGTGTATGTTATATATATATTTAGATTTCAATGTAGTTAGCGCTGATGACACCAGGTCATGTAGTTGATTAAACTTATTTTCTTACTATAACACCATGTTTTTTCACATTATAAAACACTAACCCTAACCCTAACCCTGTAATAACATAATATTCAAATAGTGTTTGAAAGTGTTTGAAACCTTCTGTTTGATCAACAGTAATATAGTAGCTTTACTACAGTCTGCTCCACCCAATAAATACATAGATTCAGGCTCTATGAAGTGAACCTGCTGGGAAGGAGCCAGGGTCAAGTGTGATTGTTTAAATCAAACAAATCCGACCCAGCAGAATAAATACAGGTGTGTTTGTGACATCAGTCACACTGTTCACCTGGACCTGCTAACATGCTCCGCTTCAGCCTCAGCAGCACTCTGTGTGAGTACACCAACTGGAATAATGTTCATTCAGAAATATTACAACTTTGATTCGGTTACATTTCTGCTTTGTTAGATCTAATTGCAGTTTTAGAGTGTTGGATGGGACAATGAGTTTACATCTAAAACTTTTTCATCCTCTCGATGATCTCTTAACTGAAGTCAGATTCCTTCGGAGTTATGAGTAGGTTTGTGTGTTCAGGTTCAGATTTCCTCTAAGACACCTTCAGAAGTCACATGATTTATATATTGTCATTAAAGCTGTTACTCTGCTGTTATTTGTCACACTTTATATGTATATGTTGTGTTCATGTCCTTTATGAGTTTTCATTCCAGTTTTAAAGTGACTGACTGTTTGATTCAAATATGCTGACATGGTCTCCATAGTAACTTGGCCAAATTAACTGTGCAAGAGGTCAAGCTGTATATTTATACAACTTGATTTCATATGAAGGAACTCTGCATTGATTTGAGTTGACATACGTACTGAATGAATTCATGTTCCAGCCTGTAATGCATGGGATGCTTGTTGGCTTTACTGAAAAGAAATAGATAATAACTGTTCTCATGTGTGACAGTAATGACAGTAATGTGTCTTTTTCAGTGCTGGCAGCAACCTGTTTGTTCACAGCAGCAGGTAAATATCTGAGTGAATGAGATCTATATTATTACACATGTACCGTCAACACACTTCAACTAATCCCTTCATATGTGTACAATCTGTTAGTTACATCCACAGAGAGAATTATCACCTGTGACGATGGCCACAGTGTCCAACGCCTGAGCTGTGGTAAGACTGAAGAGCAAACACACACATCTGTAGACTAGCTGGTGAACATAGGGAAGCATTTAGAGATTTCCCTCAGGAGTTGGTATAGAGTAAAAACAGCTAACAGAGAGAAAATATTGGACTTATATTCAGCAGGTTGACAGAAACATGACTCCTAATGAATGATGATGTTGATCAGTAACAACTCACAACTACTTCAGTGCCATCATGGTCCAGTGTTCATCTTACACAAGTGGATTATGTGGAAACTTGAAGCCTGCAGTGCACAAGCACTGACAGTAGCAGACACATTAATAAAAACATAGTATTATTCATAACAGTTTGTCTTAAATCATGTCTGGGTTTTTTTTTTTTAAGTCAGTGATTCATCCTCTGCAGCATTGGGGTCAAAGCTGAGGGACACAAAACTACAATTAGAATACATTTCTAAGTGGGCAGAACAAACATGTATTGATATATCAATAATGTGCTTATCCTGGATCACAAGAAGCATAGTAGTGTAGTCTCTCTGATAATGTGCCTGTCTCTCTGTGATGTTACAGAGATCGGAGTGATCAGTGTGGAGGCATCTCTATATGGACGAGCAGACAGCAAGACCTGCAGTGAGGGCAGACCTGCACACCAGCTCGCTAATACAAAGTGCTCCCAGCCTGGAACTGTAGACATCCTCAAGAAAAGGTACAAACATAGAGCGGCCGCTAGCTGAGAGGTTACAGCACATGCAACATACCCGTTACGTCCCTTTGTTGCATGTCATACCCATATCTCTCTCTCCTGTCACACTCTGTGCCAACTGTCCACTAATAAAAGCAAAAAATAATGTTTAAAAAGAAAAGGTACAGACCCAACAAAATCTAAATGTTTCATCTGTTCTGAATGATGCAGCTGCAGGAAATCAGGTCAAGCTTTAAAAACATGTAAATTATCTTTGATCAATGAATGTAATCTCCAACAAAACAAGAAGTCATGACCCATGATCCCGTGCACTTCAACAATGTTAGGTAAAATCGAATTTACAATATTTCCTTTTTCTTCTCTTGCCCACAGGTGTGACGGCAAGAAGGTTTGTGAACTAAACACAGGGGCCGTCCGTATCTCTGATCCCTGTTATGGCATCTTTAAATATCTAGAGACCAACTACACCTGCTTCCCAGCCAGTAAGTCTGGACAAGATGCAATATTCAATCACCTGAAAAACAGTCATTGCTTGCACAGCAGTGGTACAACACAGGATACACAGCACCAAACATAAAAAACATACAATACAACTACAACAATTCCTTTATACTGTGGTTAGGATTAGGGTTAGGGTTGGATTTGGGTTAATTTAGGATTAGGGTTAGGGAGTCTTGATGGAACCTTTTTTAGGATCCCCATTAGCATCATAATTTATAAATAAATGATCAATATAAGTTGTCCTAACCCCAACCCTAACCCTTAGCATTGGTACATTCTTGACTGGGCTAGCGTGTTAGCAATGAGCTCTCCAGCTTTGTATATCAACCGTGACCAGTTCCTCATAGTGTGACATCTAATCTGACTCCTGTTGCTTTGACAGTTCACCTGGTTGTATGCGAGAACTCTTTGGCACAACTTTACTGTGGTAAGATCACTCTCTTTTGCATATGGTGCGTTAAACATGAGCAAAATTATATTCACATTAAATTGTAACTCATCTCAATATGCGACTATATTTCTTTCGTCTCTGCTTGTCCAACCATCCCTTGTGTTTCTGTCAGATGGAGGTCAGGTCATATTGGTTTACGGTGCTGATTACGGACGCCACGACTCCACCACATGTTCTTACCAACGACCTCCCGCTCAGGTCCGAAATACCTACTGCTCAAATCCTGGGACCAAAGTGGCTGAAAGGTACTGTCCGATTTTAACTTCAGGTTCAGGAAATCCAGACTGTGTATAAAGTTTAAAAACGCAGAACATTGAAAGATGTTGGACTTCAGTGCACATTCACACCTGTTTTCACTCATATCGCTTTGCACCTGCAGCTGTAACGGGAAAAGCAGCTGTACCATCAGAGCCAGCAACTCGGTGTTTGGGGATCCATGTGTCGGCACCTACAAGTACCTGGAGGTGGCTTACACCTGTCAATGTGAGTATCTACAGATCCGTCTGGACTGAAGCTCATTATAGGACCCACATGTGGAAGAGATAGATGACAGAGATTACTATAAATAAAGTAAACAGCTTATAGGTTGAAGTGGAAAGAAAACACTGCTGCTAAATAAAAATCAGACAATCACAACTTTACAGCTTTATGAAGGCTTTAAATTATTTAGTGACGCCACTTTTTTGGAACAAACATTTGAATCATTAATGATAATAAGTAATATTAATGATCTAACATGGATGTGTTATCTGTTCTCTTGCAGATCCTCAGTGAACACGTTGAAATTACAGTAATAACACTCAATATTCTCTTAAATGATTAACATTTGTTATCAATAAGCAAACTGTGTCATCATCATGGTCACAGACCTCCACACACATTTAAAATAAAAACTTTTTATTGCACTATTTTACACGTTTCACTACATTAATTATACTGTGACTGATTTTATTTCCCATTAAGTTGTTTTAACCCTTTCCTGAGCACTTTGAAATGTGTCTGAAACATGACAAATAAACATACAAATAAACTTGCTTCCTATAATTGCACCAACATTATTATAATAAGACGACCATGGGAACACTTTATGCATGTATGATTTCAACCATCGGCCCATCTCTGTTTAACCTGCAGCATCCTCAGCCAACGCTACTGTCTGTCTCTGCAGCCACAAGGTTAAATAACACTCCACAGTTACAATCTACTGACTGAACCTGTGATGTAAATGAATGTAGTTTAATTAAAGTGAATTCTTTGTGAATCTTCTGGACGTTGTTATTATTTCAACTTTATCTACGATATCAGTCATCAGAAAGGACAGCTGAGGACTCGTCAGTGTTTTAGGTTTAACAAAAGTACATCCTGTTGTTTGACAAGGAGAGAGAGGGTGTGTGTGTGTGTGTGTGTGTGTGTGTGTGTGTCTGTGTGTGTCTGTGTGTGTGTGTGTGTATTCTCAGCAGGAAACATAATTACGTTTCCTTCCCAGCAGAATTCAACCAAGTACAACAACATACCTGACATTCCTCACAGGTGTGTTCAGCTGTCCTGAGCCTTTCTGTCCTTTGTGTGTCTCCATCGTGTGTGTGTGTGTGTGTGTGTGTGTGTGTGTTGGTGAGTTTGTTGTGCACAGGTTAACAGTTATCTTTTAACCAAATGGTCACTTTAATGATTGATTCTATTTGTTCTTATTTATTTCAATGAGCCGATGAAAGCTGTCAGACTTCAGGGGAGAAATGTCACAAAGGAGGTCTCACTTCCTGTTCTTCACTGTCAAGAGACAACAAGGATGTTTACATTTTGTCATTTGACGAACGATAAGAAAGGACTCGAAGTTCATGAATAAGAAACACTGTAAATGAGAGAGAAGTGCAACAATCAACAGAGAGCTAAAAGGTTAAAGGGTCAGTAAACTGAACTTTATTTTGAATTATTAAAATGTATCAGAGCAGTGTGATCAGGTGGTTAGAGCGTATGCCATATACACAGCCAACCCCGTTCGAATCCCAATCAGAGGTCCTTTGCTGTATGTCACCCCCCCCCCCCACACACCACACTCTACTGTTAAATAAAGGCGTCTATGCCAACAAAATCTTTAAAAAAAAAAATGTATCAGAGCAGTGTGATTTATGTGTCTCCATCAGCGTGTGTGAGGGTTAAGTTCATTTTTGGACTCAAAAGCAGGACTCAGACACACAGCTTGCAAAAGTTCAACTGAACTGAAGTGTATTCAGAAGTGTAGAGACGGAGGTTTAGAGAGCTGAGCTGTCAGCTGAAAAGCCCACAACACCTGGCGAAGACTGGAATGTAGAGCTGAAGTACAAACACTGCAGGAGCTTGATGAGTGAATTGTAGGTGTGCATGTTGATTGACAGCAGGAGGAAACAAAGAGCATGAATGAGGAAGAGGCACGGCTGGACCATGTGACACCCTGAAAGCTTGAAACCTGTTGGACTGCTGATGATTTGATCACAAACCGTGTAAAACAAGTTTAGTTTAGACGCTTATTTATTGATAGCAACACCTTTTAAATGAGTGTCTTTTCAGTTTGTATTATATTGACATGTGTTGCTTAACTGCAGCTCTGTGAAACACTTTTGCCCAAGACAAATCTCCGTCAGGTTATTACAGTTTATCTTCTCTTGTCTTCTCTGTCAATCTTTGACCCGGAAGACGTTTTCATTGGTTACTTGTTTGGTATATAAACAGATAGTTGTTGGTCTGACAGAGTAAATCACTGCTGTGTCTGTTTTAAGTCTTCACCTGAACCTGGATCCTCTGAAACATGCTCTGCTTCAGACTCAGCAGCAGCCTGTGTGAGTAAACGCCTGACTGATCATCATTGTTCTGTGCTTTCATTTAACGTCACAACATTTTATAATATTCCTGCTTTATTGTTTCCAGAATTCCTAAATGAAAGCTCAAACTAATATCCTCAATAAATCTTATAAAGCAGCAACGGTTAAATCTGCATTAACAATGTCAATAAAGTCATTTCTAAAGGTTTAAATGCTTCCTACTAATGTTAGTGACTCATGCATTTATGAATGTTAACAACTCAGGGTTCTTACAATAATCCAAAAACAGTAATCTGCAGTTTTAAAAGTGAATAACTTGCTAAGTGAACTAAAAAGAAGAAACAAAGACAACAACCTGGCAACACAATAATCTTATTAATGATTCAAAATGGATTTCTGAAGATATTAAATTATGAACCATTAATAAAGCCATGGGTTACAACTTTAAACCCATTTATCATCGTGCCTTTTACCAGAACGTTAACCTGTTTATACCGTTATGTAAAATACATTTTATTACTGCAGACTGAAGCATCTGTATATGAACTGATAAGATCATGTTGTGAAGTATTGTACTGATTTAAAGACATGAAGAAATAAATAAATGTGTGTAAATGATGTTTGTGTTTCAGTGCTGGCAGCAGCGTGTTTGCTTGTGACAGCAGGTAAATGTTTTAACCCTTGTGTCGTCCTCCCGGGTCAAATTGACCCCGTCCGTTTTGACTGTTCCCTCTTTCCCTCCTTTGCTCTTTCTTTCCTCTCTCCTTTCCTTCTTCCCTTCCTTCTTTCCTCCCTCCTTTCCTTATTCCTTCCTCCCTCCTTCTCTCTTTCTTTCCTCCCGCCTTCCCTCCTTATCTCTTTCTTTCCTCTCTCCTTTCCTTCTTCCCTTCCTTATTCCTTCCGTCCATCCTCCTTTCCTTCCTCCCTCCTTTCTCCTTTCCTTCCTCCCTCCTTTCTTCCCTCCGTCCTTCCTCCTTTCCTCCCTTCTTTCTTTCCTTCTTTCCTCCCTCCTTTCCTTATTCCTTCCTCACTCCTCTCTTTCTTTCCTCCCTCCTTTCCTTATTTCCCTCCTTCTCTCTTTCTTTCCTCTCTCCTTTCCTTCTTCCCTTCCTTATTCCTTCCTCCCTCCTTCTCTTTCTTTCCTCCCTCCTTCCCTTATTTCCCTCCTTCTCTCTTTCTTTCCTCTCTCCTTTCCTTCCTCCCTCCTTCCTCCTTCCCTCCCTCCTTTCCTTCCCTCCTTCCCTCCTTTCCTTCCTCCCTTCCTTCCTTCCTTGACTCAAGGACAACAGGAGGGTTAATCAATATTAAACCAAAGCTGGTGAGCATAGGTGAGGGTTAGTACGTAGACACCCACATCACTGTCTCCCTCTTCTGGATGAGATTCTCCCTTTCTCATCAGTTCATAACAAAACAAAACCCAACTTTCATTATTTCTCTGCTCTCTTCCCTTCCATCGTTCTGTTCTTACAAGGATACAAGAAAACTACATACAGTACGATGCTTGAAATAAATAAATGAAGCTTTAGTTTCCTTTCAGCAGAACACTGAAGTCAAACTGACTGGTGTCATTTCTTTGTGGAGCATCATATGCTCCTTCATCAGATGACCAGCAACATCCAATCATATTCATGCAGATGTACATCATAGTTGGTCTACACTTTAAACTTCACAATGTCCACATAATTAAATCACAGATAGTGTTAATACTGACTGTCTCTGATGTCTAACTACCAACAGTTAACATGTGGTCAGTTTGCATCACTTCAACAGAATTACAAACTGCTCCAAACATGGCTCTTGTTTCCCATTTCACAGTTTTTAACAAATCTTTCCTTTCACCCCCCCCCCCCAAATGTGCCACATTACTGCTAAACATTTATATCTACATTTATGATATTATTAACAGCATGATTAATATTATTTGTTCCTTCTCTTATTTTTAACGAACATTCATCATAAATCAAACTTTCCATTTCAGGCTTTTCTGCAGCGCAGCCCATGTTGCCCCTCCGTGCAGTGTCCACAGAGAGAGTCGTCACCTGTGATGACCTGAACAACGTCCAGCGCCTGAGCTGTGGTACGACTGAAAACTCAAACACATATTACAAATGTTGGTTTCGTGAGGCTTATTCTGATGTAGTTATTGTCTCAATGTCTCTAACCCTAACCCTTCTTTCTGGCTTTCTGTCCCTTAATGCGTCTGTCTGTGATGTCACAGAGACCGGCGTGATCATTGTGCAGACAGCTCTGTATGGACGAGTAGACAAGGAAACCTGCAGTGAGCACAGACCTGCACACCAACTCACTAACACAAAGTGCTCCCAGCGTGGCACTCTGCAGGTCATCAAACAAAGGTAGGAAGGAAATTAGGCTTCAAAGTTGTGTGAAAATCAGCCTCTTTCTCTGCTCCCAAACGCTGTGGGCGTGGCCGCCGAGTCCGCTGAAACCCCGCCCCCTACCAAGTGTCACCTGTCAATCAAAGTCACGACCTCTACCAGAAACATGGACGCTACGTCTGAGAGCTTTCTGCTGCTAACTCAGCTGCTAGCTCAGCGGCTAACTCAGCTAACTGGCTAACTATAGACTGTGGTAGTAGTAGTGTGTGCTGAATGTATTTCTACCTCTACAGCAGCAGGGGCGGGTTTATGCTAATCACTAAATCCTGAACACAGAAATCTTGAAACACAGTTTCTGAAGCCTAGCTCCACACTTCAAATCTAAATGGTTGAAATGCTTTTTACACCTTTTTTAGAAATATATTTATGACCTATATAATGTGTTTAAAAGAAAATGTCTGAATTCACTTTACACGGTTTTTAAGGTCTGACTGAAACAGAAATCAGACTCATTTTCTCTATTGTCTCCCTGCAGATGTGATGGCAAGAAGGATTGTGAAATTAACACAAATGTGGTTCGAACCTCTGATCCCTGCTATGGCATCTATAAATACCTGGATGTCACTTTTGCCTGCTTGCCAGCAGGTCAGTTACATTTCTGCTTCTGACTCACAGTGAATAAAAAAGCTGCAAATATGTTTTTATGATATGATTTATGTTTACTTTGACAGTCCGCACCGTTGCATGTGAGCACTCTGTGGCAAATCTGCAGTGTGGTAAGATACAATCTCATTTATGTAGATGTATGATTGATTCATGTGACAAGCAGAATTATAGTTTTCTATCTGAATTGATTCCTTTTTTCTTCTTTCTGTCAGATGAAGGACAGGTCTTATTTGTCCTTGGAGCTGATTATGGACGCCGTGATAAAACCACATGCTCTTTCCAACGACCTGCATCTCAGATCCAAAACGTCCATTGTTCTAAACCCACAAGCAAAGTTGCTGAAAGGTACATTTCATAATCTTTACTGAACAAGGCAGTTGGATACCAAACTTAGTTTTATACAGTTTCACTCACATCTCTCTGCATCCACAGCTGTAATGGGAAAAGCAGCTGTACAGTCAAAGCCAGCAACTCAGTGTTTGGAGACCCCTGTGTCGGCACCTACAAGTATCTGGAGGTGGCTTATAGATGTCAATGTGAGTAAACAAAGATGATTTGCCTCAAATAGCTCACGAATTGGATGGAAATAAGCCTTAATATACTTTTTTTTTGTTGATTTTCTGAAGATGAGCACTACATTTGGATGGAAAACTCACTCGTACGGAATGCTGGTTCATAAACAGAGTATTACTGCACTCTCAGTGACTTCATTCATCAGTCTAAAGTCAATATTTCATGTGTTCTTTTGCAGATGCTTCCTCCAAATAATTGATATCAGTAAGACATCTCATCATACATGCTGGGAACAACCTGCATTCAGTTTGTGATCAGACTGAAGTAATGAAGAAGATTGTTTTTCCAGGTACACCATGTGGCCAAAAGTGTGTTAACACCTGAACACTGGTGACCATCTCATACCAGCAACTTATTTCCTTTTCTGTTGACTATGGGTTAGGGTTAGGGTCATTTCATTCTGTAATTGTTTCCTTCTCACTTTTACTGCACAAATAAACTTGCCTGATGAAATGACATTGTGTGGTGTATTTCTATATATATTTAGATTTCAATGTAGTTAGTGCTGATGACACCAGGTCATGTAGTTGATTAAACTTCTTACATTTTTATAAAACACTTTTCCTGTAATAACACATCATATTAAAATAGTGTTTGAAAGTCATTATGTGGTTATAAGATCAGACACTGACTTTGTGAATTGAAGAAAACATTTTATGATACACAATAAACTGATTTGATGTTAGTGAAGAAAAGTTTACCTGTAAGACAGAATAATGGACGTGCCTGGAACACCTCCAGAGGGGGGCGTCCAAGAGGCATCCTGATCAGATGCCTGAACCACCTCAGCTGACTCCTTTCGATGCGGAGGAGCAGCAGCTCTACACTGAGCCTCCCCCTGGTGTCCGAGCTCCTAACCCTATCTCTAAGGCTGAGCCCAGACACATATCGTAAGAAACTCATTTCAGTTGCTTGTATCCGCAATCTCATTCTTTCAGTCACTACCCAAAGCTCGTGACCATAGGTGAGAGTTGGAATGTAGACTGACCGGTAAATTGAGAGCTTTGTCTTCAGACTCAGCTCCTTCTTCACCAGGACAGTCCGGTGCAGAGCCCACATCACTGCTGACACCGCATGATCGGCCTGTCGATCTCCCGCTCCATCCTACCCTCACTTCTGAACAAGACCCCGAGATACTTAAACTCCTCCATTTGGGGCAGTGACTCCCTCCCAACCCTAAGGGGGCAATGCACCTTTTTCCGGCAGAGCACCATGTCCTCCGATTTGGAGGTGCTGACTCTCATCCCGACCACTTCACGTGTAGAGTCCAACAGAACAACATCAACCACAAAAAGGTGATTGTGAGGTCCCCAAACTGGACTCTCTCCTCCCCCCGGCTGTGCCATGAGACCCTGTCCATGAAAATCATGAATAGGATCGGGGACAAGGGGCAGCCCTGGCGGAGCCCTACACCCACTGAGAACAGGTCTGACTTTGTGCCGAGGATGAGGACACAGCTCTCATAGCGGTCATACAGGGACCGAATTGCTTGCAGCAGCAACCCTGGTGCCCCATACTCTGGCAACACCTCCCACAAGGTCCCCCGAGAGACACAGTAGTAAGCCTTCTCCAAGTCTACAAAGCACATGTAGACTGGATGAGCAAACTCCCATGCCCCCTCCAGTAACCCTGCAAGGGTGAAGAGCTGGTCCACTGGTCCACGGCCAGGACAGAATCCGAATTGTTCCTCCTGAATCAGAGGTTCGACAATCGGCTGGAGTAGTGTGATCCCCTGATTGTTAGAACATACCCTCTGGTCCCCTTTTTTAAAAATGGGGACCACCATCCCAGTCTGCCAGTCCATGGGCACTGTCCCTGACCTCCATGCGACGTTGAAGAGGCGTGCCAACTATGACAGCCCACAACGTCCAGAGTCTTCAGCATCTCAGGACAAATCTCATCCGTCCCCGGTGTCTTGCCACTGAGGAGCTGTTTAACTACCTCAGTGACCTCTGCCAGGGATATGAATGAAGATCCCCCGGATCATCCAGCCCTGCCTCTCCTACAGAGGACATGTTGGCCAGGTTCAAGAGTTCCTCGAAGTCCTCCCTCCACTGCCCGACAATATCCCCAGTCGAGGTCAGCAGTTGTCTGCTCCTGTTAAGAACAGCCTGAGTTAAGCCCTGTTTCCCCCTCCTGAGTCGCCTGATGGTTTGCCAGAACTTCTTCGAGGCCGTCCAATAGTCCTTCTCCATGGTCTCAACAAACTCCTCCCACACTCGGGCGTTTGCTTCCGCAACTGCCCGAGCCACGGCCCTCCTGGCCGTCCAGTACCTGTCTGCTGCCCAAAGACCCCAAAGGCCTCCTTTTCAGCTTGAGGCCCTCCTTTACCACTGGTGTCCACCAGCGGGTTCTCTGGTTGCTGCCCCGACAGGCACCGACGACTTTCAGACCGCAATTATGATCAGCCGCCTCCACAACTTACTACAATAAGTTCACCCTCACTACTTGTTTAGGCATCCCAGATTTGTCCGGCAGTCTTCCCCGCCACCTGATCCAACTCACCACCAGGTGGTGATCAGTTTGCAGCTCCGCTCCTCTCTTCACCCAATTGTCCAAAATATATGGCTGCAGTTCCGATGATACAACTACAAAGTCAATCATCGATCTTTGGTCTAGAGTGCTCTGGTACCAGGTACACTTATGAACACCCTTATGTTTGAACATGGTGTTTGTTATGGCCCATCTGTGACTAGCACAGAAGTCCAACAACAACTCACCACTCAGGTTCAGATTGGACAGGCCGTTCCTCCCAATCACCCCCTTCCAGGTTTCTCCATTATTGCCCACGAGGGCGTTGAAAGCCCGGCCACCAGGCGCTCACGGGCGAGCTCCCCTCCCAGCACTGCACCAGGAAGGAGCCCCGGTGTCCTTCTTCCGGGCGAGGTTCCTGTACCCCTGTGCTGCTGCTTCATCTAGGGTTGTTTGAATCATTTTTAGTCTGGACCCTCACCTGGGACCAATTTGCCTTATGAGACCCTATCAGGGGCTAATGCTCCCGACAACACAGCTCCCAGGATCACTGGGACGCGCAAACCCCTCCAACACGATAAGGTGACAATTTCCTGCACTATGACATGGTTTATTATGAGTTTCTGTGTTTCTGTCGTTGACATCATGAGACGCTTTAGACTCAGAAACTCCAATTGGTTGAACTGACTAACAGTTTTAGGACTGACTTATTCTGAAACTCACTATAAATTTGCAAGCCTAGCCACAGTAAGACTTCAAACAACCCATAATGTAACACTTTGTAGATTTTCATTGAAAAATAAAGAATATCTGATGTTGTGAATAACGTGTACAATAACTGTCTAATCATCGTATACACTATATAATGTTAAGATGTTTGGACCCCAAAGTATAGATATTTTTTCCACTTGTACAAGATTACTGATCTTATCTGTATCTGATATGACTCAAACCCATCCCTAGTTTTCAGAGTTAATTGCCACAAGCTAACATGCTAAACTAAGATATGAATATGGTAAACATTGTACTGTTAGCGTGTGGACGTTTTGGTATGCTGACATATTCTGGATCACACAGAGCTCTGAGGAGGTTAAAGACGTTGGAGAGATAATAACATTATAACTCTGAGGTTTATGAACACCTCCAGGACAAAGGAGCAGTTGTTTAAAGAAACACTGAGCAGTCGCAATGTAAATATCCTTCAGGTGAGGATCTTACATTTTGTGACTTCTGTGGAAACGTTTTCTGTTTGATAATCAGTAATATAGTATCTACAGTCTGCTCCACCCAATAAATACATAGATTCAGGCTCTATGAACTGAAGCTGCAGGGTCAAGTTGCATTTTGTACATGAAACAAATCCGACCCGTCAGAATAAATACAGGTGTGTTTGTGACATCAGTCAGACTGTTCACCTGGACCTGCTAACATGCTCCGCTTCGGCCTCAGCAGCACTCTGTGTGAGTACACCAACTGGAATAATGTTCATTCAGAAATATTACAACTTTGATTCGGTTACATTTCTGCTTTGTTAGATCTAATTGCAGTTTTAGAGTGTTGGATGGGACAATGAGTTTACATCTAAAACTTTTTCATCCTCTCGATTATCTCTTAACTGAAGTCAGATTCCTTCGGAGTCCTGAGTAGGTTTGTGTGTTCATGTTCAGATTTCCTCTAAGACACCTTCAGAAGTCACATGATTTATATATTGTCATTAAAGCTGTTACTCTGCTGTTATTTGTCACACTTTATATTTATATGTTGTGTTCATGTCCTTTATGAGTTTTCTTTCCAGTTTTAAAGTGACTGACTGTTTGATTCACATATAATGACATGGTCTCCATAGTCACTTGGCCAAATTAACTGTTCAAGCTGTATATTTATACAACTTGATTTCATATTAAGGACCTCTGTACTGATTTGAGTTGACATACATACTGAATGAATTCATGTTCCAGCCTGTAATGCATGTGATGCTTGTTGGCTTTACACAAAAGCAAAAGATAATAACTGTTCTCATGTGTGACAGTAATGACAGTAATGTGTCTTTTTCAGTGCTGGCAGCAACCTGTTTGTTCACAGCAGCAGGTAAATATCTGAGTGAATGAGATCTATATTATTACACATGTACCGTCAACACACTTCAACTAATCCCTTCATATGTGTACAATCTGTTAGTTACATCCACAGAGGGAGCTATCACTTGTAATGACGGCTCAAGTGTTCAACACCTGAGCGACAGTACGACTGAAAAAAAGCCATAGTACAGTACCTGCTTAGTACCAAATGGCAAACAGTTAGCTGTAGACTAGCTGGTGAACATAATGGAGCATTTAGGAGCTAAAGAGCCAGATATTTCCCTCAGAAGTTGTTAGACAGCAAAAACAAAGCAAAAATTGGATGAATATTGGACTCACGTTCATCATGTGGACAGAAACACGACTCCAAATGAATGATAATATTTATGTTTGTTTGTCAGTTACTTCATTTTGGGTCACATCCTCAGAAACATAAAGACAAACCCTCTGTGGCTCCACATTTACCATATTATTACTAGTATGATCATTATTACTTGTTTTTTTCTGCTTTTTATTTGGCAGCTATATATTTAACAAACACCCATTTTAAATTAAACTTTCCATTTCAGGCTTTTCTAGAGCACAGTCCCTCCCGCCACGCACTGCTGAGTCCACAAAGAGAGTCATCACCTGTGATGACAACGACAACGTCCAGCGCCTGAGCTGTGCCAAATACAGCGTGATCAGTGTGCAGAAAGCTTTGTATGGACGAGAAGACAAGGTGACCTGCAGTCAAGGCAGACCTGCACATGAGCTTAGTGATACAGAATGCTGCCAGGAAGGCACTCTGGAGGTCATCCAAAAAAGGTACCTCCCACCCCCTCCTTATATGACCAGGGTTAAAGTCAAAGGCTCTGGAAGTCGTTTCCTTAAGGTCTGACTGAAACAGAACTCAGACTGTTTTTTCTTCATGGTCTCCCTGCAGATGTGATGGCAAGACGGACTGTGAAATAAACACAAATGTGGTTCATACCGGTGATCCCTGCTATGGCACCTATAAATACCTGGACATCACTTATACCTGCTTGCCACCAGGTCAGTTACGTTTCTGCTTCTGACTCACAGTGAATAAAAAAGCTGAAAATATGTTTTTATAATATGATTTATGTTTACTTTGACAGTCCGCACCACTGCATGTGAGCACGCTGTGGCAAATATGCAGTGTGGTAAGATACAGTCTCATTTATGTAGATGTATGATTGATTCATGTGACAAGCAGAATTATAGTTTTCTGTCTGAATTGATTCCTTTTCTTTTCTTTCTGTCAGATGAAGGGAAGACCTTACTTATCTATGGAGCCGATTATGGACGCCATGATAAGACCACATGTGCTTTACGATCCGCCCGTTATCTCCAAAACGTCCATTGTTCTAAACCCACAACCAAAGTTGCTGAAAGGTACATTTCATAATCTTTACTGAACAAGGCAGTTGGATACCAAACTCAGTTTCACTTAATTTCACTCACATCTCTCTGCATCCACAGCTGTAATGGGAAAAGAAGCTGTAAAGTCAAAGCCAGCAACTCAGTGTTTGGAGACCACTGTCGAGGCACCTTCAAGTATCTGGAGGTGGCTTATAGATGTCAATGTGAGTAACTGAAAATGATTCGTCTCATGTAGTTTAAAAAGTGGGAAACAGGGCACTGCTAACAAAAACATTAGATGATGATATAATCATTCTGTGTCAATTGTGCTAATAAAGTCAATATTTCATGTGTTCTTTTTCAGAGTCTTCCCCCAAATAATTGACATCAGTAAGACATCTCATCATACATGCTGGGAGACAGAAGTAATGAAGAAGATTATTTTTCCAGGTCCACCATGTGGCCAAAAGTGAGTGGACACCTGAACACTGGTGACCATCTCATACCAGCACTCTCAAGTGATGCCATGTTCAAAAATGACCCAACTGTGGCTTCAAAGCTGGAAGTGCAGTTTTATCTAAATGGTATTGTCTGTACTGTGTAGCTTTAATCAACATCATCATCAAAGTCAAAAACTACAAGTCCACACAGCTGTCCACATACTTTTTGCCATATAGTGTACGCACCAATATCTGAGGTAAAAATAAAAAATCTTTGCTTGATCTGATTCTCTCTCTCTCTCTCTCAGCTTCACGCTGGTCAGCACTCGTTGACTCGTTTAATTTATGTATCGCCTTTCACAAACCCAAGGACGCTTTATATACACATACGTTATAACAACACAGTCTGACAAAAATGTTATGATACACAACAAACTGATTTGATGTTAGGACATAAATATTTTCTTGTTAGGCAGAATCATTTGATATTTAGCAACAATAATAATAAAATGGTCAAGTTAAAAACCATGTAATACATAGTTAAAAAGTTTCTTGTCTTAACAAGAAAAAGACAAAATATTCTTTTGTAATGATAGTAGTGACGTTCTGCTGTATTGAACAAAATAAAATGAGCCACTATGAAGTATTATGACAAGGCTCTTACGAACAGCTCGTCTGGCTCAGTGACAGGCTGAGACACAGTAACATGGGGCTTATTAATGACTTTCTGTATCTCTGACTCAAACTCACTTATGGCTGTCTGAAATGTTCCAGTCCCAAACCCAACAGAAAGCCCAGTCTGTTCTTCTGGATAATACTCACCCACTTCACACAGATTTCCAAACTCTTCCCTCAGGTATCCGTTTTAGGGTAACACAGACCAGAACCAACAGGTTTAAATGTTCATTTGTGCCAGTTGCAATCAATCTATTATATAAGCTGCACTTTACTTAATGAAGATAGACACAATGCACCTTACACTCAATGCACTTTAATGCAAGTTTTACTTCCATACCATTACGTTTTAACATTGTTATGTCTGTATGTCTGTAAATCTTAATCTTAGTTATTATCTTCATTGTTGTCTTTGGCCTGCAAGACCATTTGCGCCCTTTGGTATCTTAATAAAATTGAAGTTAAAGTTGAAGGTGACCAACAACCTGTGCTCCTCTCACCCCAGTTCATTCTCTATTTTTAATAAATGTAATTTTTCATCAACTGAAAAACATAAAAATTCTATTTATGCATGCATGCAGTGATGGGAAGTAATTAAGGACGTTTACTCAAGTAGTGTACATAAGTACAATTCTGAAATATTTGTAGTTTACTTGAGTATTTCCCATAGAAAAGAAATGGACGTAATATCTGTGACGTCACCAATAACATCGAATCTGGGCAGCCTCATCTTAAAAAACACGGATTCTACTTATATGGGCATGAGGCGGGGCCATGGGCAGAGCGGGGAGGTTGCTATGGTTACGAGGGATGGATCTCGAGGACATTGGTCAATCAACCTGTCAATCAGGACGTAGCCACGCCCTAATGCATACCCTGCTTTATCGTCAAATATAAAATCAGGGAGGCCAAAATGTCCCAAATGAACATCATACTGCATTGAAGAAGGCTTTAAACTAGCGATTGAGACCATAAACACATTTTGAAAACGTTTACTGAGGTTAGAAATCAAGTGAGAAGTTGGTGAATTCTCCATTGACTTGTATAGAGACGGTCGCCCCCTGGTGGCCTTTTGATAGAATGCAGCTCTAAGTTACTTCCTGGTTGGCTTCATTTCAGAGGACCAGAACTCCCCGCCTGGTATTTCCAAGTGATGCTACTTTATACTTCTACTCCACTAGATCTCAGAGGCAAATACTACTACTTTTTGGTATGTACCTGCTGGAGGGACTACCACTGTGTACAGTCTAACCAGTACCATATTGAACATGTTTTTGAACAACACATGCAACTTCTGCTGTGTGCTGTCACATATGTGATCATTATGTCACATGCGTGTCTGACAATTAGCCTATTTCATCACTTGTGCGTGAGGTGGGTTTGAAGAAAAATGAGCCAAATACTGACCCACATGCAACTATAAAACTTCTCATTTCAAAACTCCCCTGTCACACTAAGCAGACTGGCGATCTCTATCCATACAGCCTTCTCTTTTTCTGCATCTCTATAACTGTACAGCGTGGTGTCATACAGAATGGTGTGTGAAGAAACCACCACAATAAGTTTATCATCCATTGCTGCTCCAGGTAACCACAACAAATGTTTCATGTGTTTTGGGGGGTAAGACATTAAATGAAACATAGATCCTACTTTATGCTGCTATAGGCTTAGACTGCTGGGGGACTCCCGTGATGCACTGGGCTCCTCTATCCTCCTCCCTCTCTCTCTCTCTATCCATCCATCTATATCCATTAACATTCATGTTCTATTAATGCATTCAATAAGCTAAACTTCTTCCCCAGAGTTGTCTGTGCTTTCTGGTCTAACAGGTAATCTGGGCCTGTAGACGTCCGGATGACAGATTCCAGTCCCGGACCTTCAATGTGCTTCTCTCTTCTAACCTTCCTCTCTCCTCTCTCCTCCTCCTCTCCTTCCTCTCTCTCTCTCCTCTCCTTCCTCTCTCTCTCTCTCTCTCTCCTCTCCTTCCTCTCTACTCCAACCGGTCCAGGCAGATGTTCTCCCACTCTGAGTCTGGTTCTGAGGGTTCTTCCTGTTAAAAGATGTTCTCCCACTCTGAGTCTGGTTCTGAGGGTCCTTCCTGTTAAAAGATGTTCTCCCACTCTGAGTCTGGCTCTGAGGGTTCTTCCTGTTAAAAGATGTTCTCCCACTCAGAGTCTGGTTCTGAGGGTTCTTCCTGTTAAAAGATGTTCTCCCACTCTGAGTCTGGTTCTGAGGGTTCTTCCTGTTAAAAGATGTTCTCCCACTCTGAGTCTGGTTCTGAGGGTTCTTCCTGTTAAAGGGAGTTTTTTCTCTCCACTGTCACCAAGTGCTGCTCATGTGGGAATGTTGGGTCTCTTTAAATGAAACCTGAAGAGTTCGGTTTAGACCTGCTCTATGTGGAAAGAGCCTTCACATGACTTTGTTGTGATTTGGCGCTATACAAATAAAGATTGATTGATTGATTGGCTGCCGGTTTTCTCTTGTTGCACTCTGCCATAAAAAGGTGAAGGATTCTCAACTTTTTTTTGGACGCACTTTGCTGCAGACGGCGGCAGCAGCTCTTCGGTGTGTTAATGGTGTGAGTCTCCAGATGTTATATTAGGTTCACTATGACACTGCACTATAATATGGTTTACTATGACCGATGACGTTTGACAGATGATTCAGTCCTCACCGTGTTTATGCCGTTGTCACTGTGAGACGCTTTACACAACTCCCCCTGGTTAACCTGCACTGTAATGCATTACTGTACATTTACACCAGCATCTAACTGTATTTCATAATTGTTGTAAAATACTGTTAAACAAACTCTGTAGCATGTCCAACATTAGCTAGCTGCCAGCGTCCACGGTCCCACAGGGCGGGAAGGAGCAGTGAGGACCAGCAATAAAACACAAAATTTTATTCAGTTTAGTGAATTTAACCTTAGCTAAAATGAGTAGTAGCTTATAATGCCAAATGCAAATGTACTGATTTTGCGTTTTCTTTGGTGTGTGATTTGGCACTTAACAAGAACATTTTATATTAGCAGAAATTTGAATAGAGTCTGGTTTGTCTGCTTCATTTTCCAGCACATTTATTGAACTGCACTGCAAATAAGGTGGCACCACGGTATCCTTAATGTGAAGATTTACTGCAGCTACTTGTGTTTACTTGTGCTGTTACAGAGCTGACCTGGAATCGACATTGTCTCAGCAGATGGAGAAGTGAGATGTGTTAATGTGTTTTTACCAGGACATTAAAACCAGATGAAACACTATTGTGTTCTCCATTGTTATAATGTCTGTCTTTCTGGTATTCTGATTTCTTAACTTCACTTAATCAGTTCATCACATAGGCTGTCAAGGCTGCGTGCCATGGATAACAAGAGCGGGACCCAAGGAGTAGTTGCAAAATAAAGTCTTTAATGATTGTGGATTGGCTGAGCGGGGCAGAGGTGGCCGTTTGATTCTGGGGGGAAGCAGGCAAAGGCAGGAACTGGAAACAGAGAACTCAATCAGGATTAGCCGGAAACAAAATAAGTAGCAAGTCAAACTCTACAGAGCCAATGTACATCAAACCACCACGGAGGTAAACTGACAATCTGGCGATGAATGGTGAACTGAACCAGGCTTATATCCAGGGGAGAGTGGAAGTGGCTGATTGTTGGCAGGTGTGTGGTTAACTCCAGCTCCACACACACACACACACACACACACACACACACACACACACACAAAAGGGAAGGGAAAACAAGGACAAACACCAGGATCGTGACAGTGTGATATTGTCCTAATATTGCCGTGTTACACGGCAATATACATTACTTTGCTGTTTCTAAATGCCACAAGTTTTCCTTTTATCACATTAAAGTTTAAAATACATCTTTGTTGTTGTGACAGACAGAAATGTAACTAGAGCAAGATGACTTGTGTGACATATGTGCCAAGACTTGCACTGATATGTTAATACAACCCCTGGCAAAAAGTATGGAATCACCAGTCTTGAAAGAGCACTCATTCAGACATTTTATTCTGTAGAACAAACTCAGATCAAAAACATGATACAATAATAAGGTCATTCCAAAGTGCAACTTGTTGGCTTTCAGAAACACTCAAAGAAATGAAGAAAAAACATTGTGGAAGTCAGTAAATGTTACTTTTATTGACCAAGCACAGGGGAAAAAATATGGAATCGCTCAATTCTGAGGAAAAAAATATGGAATCACTCAAATTGGAGGTAGAAAATAAGGACACACCCAGTCAATTTTCTTTCCCTAAATGGACACCTGCCTCAGATTGGATCTGCTCGTTAGTCTGCAGTTAAAAACAGTGCAGTCATCACACCTTGGAGGGCTGCTGGACCAAGTGGAGTGGCAAGAACCATGGCTCCAATAAGAGAAATGTCTCTTGAAACCAAAGAGAGGATTGTGAAACTTCTCGAAGAAGGTAACTCTTCACGCATGGTTGCTAAAGATGTGGGCTGTTCACAGTCAGCTGTATCCAAGATATGGACCAAATACAAACAGCATGGAATGGTTGTTAAAGTCAAGCGTACTGGTAGGCCAAGAAAGACATCAAAGCGTCAAGACAAAGAACTGAAGGCCATTTGTCTTGAAAACCGAAAAAGTACAACTAAACAGATGAAGCATAAATGGGAGGAAGCTGGAGCCAATGTGTGTGACCGAACCGTAAGAAATCGCCTGAAAGAAATGGGATTTTCTTACAGGAAAGCAAAAAGAAAACCATTATTGACACCTAAACAGAAAAGAACAAGACTGCAATGGGCTAAGGAGAGGCAATCATGGACTGTGGATGACTGGATGAAAGTAATCTTCAGTGATGAGTCAAGAATCTGCATTGGACACGGTGATGATGCTGGAACTTTAGTTTGGTGCCGTTCCAATGAAATTTATGAAGAGGACTGCCTGAAGAAAACAACCAAATTTCCACAGTCCTTGATGATATGGGGCTGCATGTCAGGCAAAGGCACTGGGGAGATCACTGTGGTTAAGTCTTCAATCAATGCACAAGTTTACATTGACATTTTGGACAGTTTTCTTATCCCTTCAATTGAACAGATATTTGGGGATGATGAAATCATTTTCCAAGATGACAATGCATCGTGCCATAGGGCAAAAACAGTGAAGGCATTCCTTGGAGAAAGACCCATTCAGTCGATGTCATGGCCTGCAAATAGTCCAGATCTCAACCCAATTGAAAAAAATGGTCCACATGAAGGCTCCGACCTGCAAAACTGATCTGGCAACTGCGATCAAAGAGAGTTGGCACCAAATTGATGAAGAATACTGTTTGTCACTCATCAAGTCCATGCCTCAGACTGCAAGCCGTTATAAAAGCCAAAGGTGGTGCAACTAAATACTAGTGATGTATTTGGAATGTTATTTTTTTGGTCTGTTTTTCATGATTCCATATTTTTTTCCTCAGAATTGAGCGATTCCATATTTTTTTCCCCCTGTGCTTGGTCAATAAAAGTAACATTTACTGACTTCCACAATGTTTTTTCTTCATTTTTTTGAGTGTTTCTGAAAGCCAACAAGTTGCATTTTGGAATGACCTTATTATTGTATCATGTTTTTGCTCTGAGTTTGTTCTACAGAATAAAATGTCTGAATGAGTGCTCTTTCAAGACTGGTGATTCCATACTTTTTGCCAGGGGTTGTATATGTGAGGGACATGAGGAACCACATCTGCACAACCAATTAAATCTCACAGCTATCACCACTGCTGTGGCCAGTCTAGGTCTACACTGTGTTGTGTCCTTGATTTAAAGTGTCATGTTGGTTTGTGCTGTACTAAATGTGTGAATACTGTGTGAGAAATGTCCCTTCAGAAATTGTGACAAGAGATTTGAAGTCCCAGGTAACATTAAAACGTCCACCGAAGAGGGTTTGATGGATTGCATAGTGAATCCGTCCAGTTCCAGAGATATCGGGGGGATAGTGATATGCAGTTTGATGATCAAGGGCAAGGGAATCATTTACAATCAGAGGTTTATGTTTTATATCAAGTTACAGGCCAAATTTCTCCTTCCAGCCTCTGTTATTCAGACTATCAGAGAGGACTATCAAAAGATGCATGGCACCAGTCAGTCACATCTATTTTATAAACTCAAGGAAAAATCTTGGACTTGCAGAAACCTTAAATGTTGAATGTTATATGTATATGAGTCAGGCAAGGAGTGTTTTGCCCCATATATTCCAATCAGAGACACTGCTGTATCTCCTCTGAAGTGTAATGTGCGTGAACTCTGGTATTCCAACACCACGTGTTCAGAGTGTGAGAAGCACAATCAATAAAAATAACTCCTTATGATTAATTCTTTATCAGGATGCCTTTGAGGTCATACATTCGCTGACTCAGTGACTCAGTTTTCAACGTGTTGGCTTTTTTCACGTATACCAACCTAGATTACCTCCCTACCTTGGCCATTACCTTTTTGAGGACATTGTTCCCTTTGATTTGGTACTCTACATGAAACACCAACAACATACATGAATCACTGCATAGCTCAGTTCAAATACCTTGGTAGTGATGCAAACAACAATCCCTGTGAGGTTAACCCATTAGCAGAAAAGCTGTCTGGACTGGTGTTGATCGGTGACAACATAGTAAAACCAGGTGACAGTGAGATATTGCAGCTAATTTTACAGCTCAGGGAGATTGGGGACCTTATCTGTGCTTCAGCTATTTCGGGGGGGTCAGGGGGTCAGGGTCTATTTAAGTGTCATAAATTGGTAAGTATTTGGATTCTGAACTACAAACCCTTTCTAGATCACCCTCTTAAGCCCGTGCACCACTATCTCCTCCATCGTCCTGAACTCATCCTTCACTTTAACCCTAACCCTAACCTTTCATCCGCTTGTGGACATTACGCAAAACATTGGATTCTTGTTTTGAGTTTCTTTGATATTGGCCAATATGGACTGAAAGCTCCTCCTCCTTCAGTCACCCGATGGGCTTCTAACCATCACCAAGTGTAACAAACAGTAGCACTGAGCTTGTTATATTATCTGTGTAATTTCACCTTTTCCTTTTTCTGATGAAGGTGCTTTTGGAAATTGGCTATTTAATGGAGTCTCTTGTAATATGTAAAGTAGGGAAAAGCACCAAAAAACATAATGAATAGTGATTCTGTGTCAGCTGTGCCAGTAATGAGTCAAATTACATTAACTCAAGATCCACTTACTCTCTCTTTCTGGGCTTTCAACCTCACCAACTCAAAGTCTTCAGCAAGTGGATGGGGATTGCTTAGCTGTCATGGAGATGTCACAGTAGTCATGACTAGACCTAAATATGGAACCAAAACACTCTGGTGGCACCGACTGGACAGTTAGCGCCACTTGCTGCTTATCTGGATGAAACAATTCCAGTATGCCTATAATGGCTGTGGATGAAAATAAGTATTAATTTAGGGTTTTTTGTTTTGACTTACTGTACTATGCCATGGTTTACTATGATATGGTTTAGTATGACATGTTTTCTTCTCATCCTGTGTGACGGCTTTGTTCTCAGCTGTTTGACAGATGATTTAGTCCCGCTGTGTCTCTGCTGTCAACATCGTGAGACGCTTTAGACTCAGAAACCCCAATTGGTTCAACTGACGTCCTTAACCGTTTTAGGACTGACTTATTCTGAAACTCACTATAAACTTGCAAACCTAGCCACAGTAAGACTTCAAACAACCCATACTGTAACACTTTGTAGATTTCCATTGAAAAATAAGGAATATCTGATGTGAATAACGTGTAACTGTCTAATCATCATATACACTATATAATGTTAAGATGTTTGGATGCCAAAGTATAGATATATTTTTTCCACCAACTATCAAAATAGACAGGATATCAAAGAGTGAAAACAAGATTACTAATCATTTTTGTACCTGATATGACTCAAACCTATCCCTAGTGTTTATTGTTAATGATGCTAACAGACAAAGGAGTACTTGTTTAAAGAAACACTGAATAGCTGCTCTGTATATACATCTTGTGACGTCTGTGGAACACTTTTTCTGTTTGATCAACAGTAATATAGTAGCTTTACTACAGTCTGCTCCACCTAATAAATATATAGATTCAGGCTCTATGAACCGGACCTGCTGGGAAGGAGCAAGGGTCAAGTTGCATTTTTTACATGAAACAAATCCGACCCGTCAGAATAAATACAGGTGTGTTTGTGACATCAGTCAGACTGTTCACCTGGACCTGCTAACATGCTCCGCTTCAGCCTCAGCAGCACTCTGTGTGAGTACACCAACTGGAATAATGTTTATTCAGAAATATTACAACTTTGATTCGGTTACATTTCTGCTTTGTTAGA
This sequence comes from Scomber japonicus, assembly GCF_027409825.1. NCBI lineage: Eukaryota > Metazoa > Chordata > Actinopteri > Scombriformes > Scombridae > Scomber > Scomber japonicus. The sequence continues at coordinate 34,957,408 of NC_070581.1, read as the reverse complement.
TCTAATTGCAGTTTTAGAGTGTTGGATGGGACAATGAGTTTACATCTAAAACTTTTTCATCCTCTCGATTATCCCTTAACTGAAGTCAGATTCCTTCAGAGTCCTGAGTAGGTTTGTGTGTTCAGGTTCAGATTTCCTCTAAGACACCTTCAGAAGTCACATGATTTATATATTGTCATTAAAGCTGTTACTCTGTTGTTATTTGTCACACTTTATACTTATATTTATATGTTGTGTTCATGTGCTTTGTGTTTTTATCCTGTGTTGCACTGCAGGTACAAATAAAGTGACTGACTGATTTAAATATGCTGACATGGTCTCCATAGTCACTTGGCCAAATTAACTGTACAAGAGGTCAAGCTGTATGTTTATACAACTTGATTTCATATGAAGGACCTCTGCATTGATTTGAGTTGACATTTTTGTGCTTTAAGTGATGAATACGTCCTGAATGAATTCATGTTCCAGCCTGTAATGCATGGGGTGCTTGTTGGCTTTACACAAAAGCAAAAGATAATAACTGTTCTCATGTGTGACAGTAATGACTAATGTGTCTTTTTCAGTGCTGGCAGCAACCTGTTTGTTCTCAGCAGCAGGTAAATATCTGAGTGAATGAGATCTATATTATTACACATGTACCGTCAACACACTTCAACTAATCCCTTCATATGTGTACAATCTGCTAGTTACATCCACAGAGGGAGCTATCACCTGTGATGGACACAACTGCGGTAAGACTGAACTCTGTTTTAAGAGAAAAAGCTGTAAAAGGCCACTGAACACTACCTGTTCACTTTAGCAGAACAGTGACCAGTGGCAATGATCAAATTTGCAGAAGCTGATTGGTATCACTTGTTTCAGTAATGTGCAGCATCACATGTTCCTTCATCAGATGACCAGCAACATCCAATCATATTCATGCAGGTATACATCATAGTTAGTCTTAGTATTAAAGGACAGGTTCACAACATTTCAAGTACATCTTCAGTATATCAGACACTTTATCTGTGAATTATTATTTGGACATTTAAAAGTTTAGTGTCCATACTCAGTCAGTCTCTATTATCCCAGCTACTGCTCCAAACACAGCATACACTCCCATTTTACAGGTTTCACACTAGTATAAAACTTTAATAAACAAACAGCAAATTAAACGTTTTCAACTTTACCTCCGTGTGTTTGCCAGCAGGTCACTTACATTTCTGCTTCTGACTCACAGTGAATGAAAGCTGCAATTATGTTTTTATAATATGATTAATGTTTACTTTGACAGTCCGCACCGTTGCATGTGAGGGTTCTGTGGCAAATCTGCAGTGTGGTAAGATACAGTCTCATTTATGTAGATGTATGATTGATTCATGTGACAAGCAAGATTATAGTCTTCGACCTGAATTGATTCCTTTTCTCTTCTTTCTGTCAGATGGAGGGAAGGTGATATCTGTCCTTGGAGCCGATTATGGACGCCGTGATAAAACCACATGCTCTTTCCAACGACCCGCCTCTCAGATCCAAAACGTCCATTGTTCAAGACCCACAAGCAAAGTTGCTGAAAGGTACATTTCATAATCTTTACTGAACAAGGCAGTTGGATACCAAACTCAGTTTTATACAGTTTCACTCACATCTCTCTGCATCCACAGCTGTAATGGGAAAAGCAGCTGTACAGTCAAAGCCAGCAACTCAGTGTTTGGAGACCCCTGTGTCGGCACCTATAAATACCTGGATGTCACTTTTGCCTGCTTGCCACCAGGTCAGTTACATTTCTGCTTCTGACTCGAAATGAATCAAAGCTGAAAATATGTTTTATAATATGATTTATGTTTACTCTGACAGTCCGCCGCACCATTGCATGTGAGCACTCCGTGGCAAGTCTGCAGTGTGGTAAGATACAGTCTCATTTATGTAGATGTATGATTGATTCATGTGACAAGCAAGATTATAGTCTTCTGTCTGAATTGATTCCTTTTCTCATCTTTCTGTCAGGTGAAGGAAAGGTGATATCTGTTCTTGGAGCCGATTATGGACGCCATGATAAGACCACATGCTCTCTCCACCGACCCGCCTCTCAGATCCAAAACGTCCATTGTTCAAGACCCACAAGCAAAGTTGCTGAAAGGTACATTTCATAATCTTTACTGAACAAGGCAGTTGGATACCAAACTCAGTTCTTTACAGTTTCACTCACATCTCTCTGTATCCACAGCTGTAATGGGAAAAGAAGCTGTACAGTCAAAGCCAGCAACTCAGTGTTTGGAGACCCCTGTCGCGGCACCTACAAGTATCTGGAGGTGGCTTACAGATGTCAATGTGAGTGACTGAAGATGATTCACCTCATTTAGTTTAAAAAGTGGGAAGAAGGCCCCTTAAACAAAAAAACAAACAAAGAAACAACAAAGTGATAAATTCATTTAACTCAAGATCCGCTTACTAGTTCTTTTTGGGATTCTTTATAGTCTTCGGCAGTGGATGGAGTTCACTTGGTTGACATGGAGATGGTACGGTAGTCATAACTCGACCTACGATTGGAGCCAAAACACCACCTACTGTTCATCTTGATGAATCAATTCCAATATTTGTATAAAGGCGGTGGATGGAAATAAGCATTAATTTCAGCGTAGTTGTAACAGTAACAGAGCATTTCTGTGCTCTTTGTCATTTCATTCATCAGTCTAAAGTCAATATTTCATGTGTTCTTTTTCAGAGTCTTCCTGCAAATAATTGTCGTCAATCAGACATCTCAACATACATGCTGGGAGACAGAAGTAATGAAGAAGATTCCTGGTACACCATGTGGCCAAAAATGAGTGGACACCTGAACACTGGTGACCATCTCATACCCGCGCTGTCAAGTGATGCCATGTCCAAAACAAATATTGATTGATTTGATTGATTTATTTTCTCTACTGCAACTTATTTCCTTTTCTGTTGACTATGGGTTAGGATTAGGGTCATTTCATTCTGTAATTGTTTCCTTCTCACTTTTACTGCACAAATAAACTTGCATGATGAAATGACATTGTGTGGTGTATGTCTATATATATTTAGATTTCAATGTAGTTAGTGCTGATGACACCAGGTCATTAAACTTATTTTCTTACTATAACACCACGTTTTTTCACATTATAAAACACTTTTCCTGTAATAACATAATATTCAAATAGTGTTTGAAAGTCATTATGTGGTTATAAGAACAGACACTGACTTTGTGAAATTAAGAGAACAGAGAGAGCTGATTTGATGTTAGCAAAGAAAAGTTTACTTGTAGAACAGAATAATTTGATATCTAGTAATAATAAGAAAATGTAATACATATATAAAAAGTCTCTTGTTTTAACAAGAAAAGGAGAAAATATTATTTTGTCATGATAGCAGAGACATTCTGCCGTACTGAAAAAAACTGAAATGAGCCACTATGAAGTACTATGGTTTACTATAACCTACTGCACTATGAAATGGTTTATTATTAGATTAGATTAGATTAGAATGTGTGAAAGAAGAAAAAAACTAAAACTGAAACAACATATAAAAAAGAAAGCACAATGGTCAACAACCACATCCGGAAGGGAGTGGGAAGAAGTCAACACTTATTGAATCCCACCCCTACTTCTTAAATCAATGCTTGCTAGAATAATAGCTACCTCATGAATATGAAACACAATCTATCTAATAATTATTTCATATATCAATGCTCCTTATTTAATTACTAATTCATACCATCATACAATTTCTTACTAATATATATTTATTATGAATTACTATGACATGTTTTACAATTATCGACTGTACTATGACATGGGTTACTCTGACTTACTGCACTATCCATCCATCCATTTTCTGCCAATTATCTGGGGCTGGGTTGCGGTGGCATCAGGCTAAGTAATGTGACCCAGACGTCCTTCTCCCCAGCAACGTTCGTCAGCTCCTCCTGGGTAATTCCAAGGCATTCCCAGACCAGAAGGGATACATAATCCCTCCAGCACTTTCTGGGTTTCCTCCCAGTTGGACGTGCCTGGAACACCTCCAGAGGGCGGCGTCCAAGAGGCATCCTAACCAGATGCTCGAACCACCTCAGATGACTCCTTTTGATGTGGAGGAGCAGCAGCTCTACTTCGAGCCTGCCCCTGGTGTCCGAGCTCCTAACCCTATCTCTGAGGCTGAGCCCAGACACTCGTCATAGGAAACTCATTTCAGCTGCTTGTATCCGTGATCTTATTCTTTCAGTCACTACCCAAAGCTCGTGACCATAGTTGAGGGTTGGAACGTAGACCGAACGGTAAATTGAGAGATCCTTCTTCACCAGGACAGTCCGGGGCAGAACCTGCATCACTGCTGACACCGCACCGATCCGCCTGTCGATCTCCCGCTCCATCCAACCTTCACTGTGAACAAGCCCCCGAGATACTTAAACTCCTCCACTCTGGGAAGTGACTCCCTCCCAACCCTAAGGGGGCAATCCACCTTTTTCCGGCAGAGCACCATGGCCTGGTGCTGACTTTCATCCCGACCACTTCATGTGTAGAGTCCAACAGAACAACATCAACCACAAAAAGGTGATTCTGATGTCCCCAAACTGGACTCTCTCCTTCCCCCTTCTGCGCCTTGAGATCCTCTCCATGAAAATCACGAACACAATCGGGGACAAGGGGCAGCCCTGGCGGAGCCCAACACCCACTGAGAACAGGTCGGACTTTGTGTCGAGGATGCAGACACAGCTCTCACAGCGGTCGTACAGGGACCGAATGGCTCGCAGCAGTGACCCTGGTACCCCATACTCTCGCAACATCTCCCACAGGGTTCCCTGAGGGACACGGTCGTAAGCCTTCTCCAAGTCCACAAAGCACCTCCACCTCCTTTCCAGCACCCTGGCATAAGCTTTTCCCGGGAGGCTGAGTAGTGTGATCCCCCAATAATTAGAACACACTCTCTGGTCCCCTTTTTTAAAAATGGGAACCACCATCCCGGTCTGCCAGTCCATAGGCACTGTCCCCAGCCTCCATACGACATTGAAGAGAACCATGCCAACCATGGCAGCCCCACAATGTCCAGACACTTCAGCATCTCAGGGCGAATCTCATCCGCCCCCGGGCGCCTTGCCACTGAGGAACTGTTTAACTACCTCATTGATGTCTGCCAGGGATATGAATGAAGATCCCCCGGATCATCCAGCCCTGCCTCTTCTACAGAGGACATGTTGCCTGGGTTCAGGAGTTCCTCAAAGTACTCCCTCCACTGCCCGACAATATCCCCAGTCGAGGTCAGCAGTTCTCCGCTCCTCCTGAGAACAGCCTGGGCTAAGCCCTGCTTTCCCCTCCTGAGTCACCTGATGGTTTGCCAGAACTTCTTTGATGACGTCCGATAGTCCTTGTCCATGGTCTCACCAAACTCCTCCCACACCCGGGCTTTTGCTTCCACAACTGCCCGAGCCGCGGCCCTCCTGGCCGTCCGGTACCTGTCTGCTGATTCCAGAGAACCCTGGGCCAGCCAGGACCCAAAGGCCTGCTTCTTCAGCTTGACAGCCTCGGTTCTCCAATTGCTGCCTTGACAGGCACCGACGACTTTCAGGCCACAACTATGAGCAGCCACCTCCACAACTGAGGTCTTGAACATGGTTCACTCGGACTCCATATCCTCACCCTCCCCCGGAACGGAGGAGAAGTTCCTCCGGAGGTGGGAGTTGAAGACCTCCCGTACGGGGGCCTCCGCCAGACGTTCGCAGTTTACCCTCACTAGTCGTTTAGGCTTCCCATGTCTGTCCGGCAGTCTTCCCCGCCACCTGATCCAACTCACCACCAGGTGCTGATCAGTTGACAGCTCCACTTCTCTCTTCACCTGAGTGTCCAAAACATACGGCCGCTGGTCCAATGATACAACTACAAAGTCAATCATCGACCTTTGGCCTAAGGTGCTCTGGTACCAGGTACACTTATGAACACCCTTATGTTCGAACATGGTGTTTGTTATGGCCCATCGGTGACTAGCACAGAAGTCCAACAACAACTCACCATTCGAGTTCAGATCGGGCAGGCCGTTCCTCCTAATCAGCCCCTTCCAGGTTTCTCCATTATTGCCCACATGGGCGTTGAAAGCCCGGCCACCAGACGTTCGCTGGCGAGCTCCCCTCCCAGCCCTGCGCCAGGAAGGAGCCCCGGTGTCCTTCTTCCGGGCGAGGTTCCTGTACCCCTGTGCTGCTGCTTCATCTAGGGTTGTTTGAATCGTTCTTAGTCTGGATCCTCACCTGGGACCAATTTGCCTTATGAGACCCTACCAGGGGCTAATGCTCCCAACAACACAGCTCCCAGGATCACTGGGACGCGCAAACCCCTCCAACACGATAAGGTGACAATTTCCTGCACTATGACATGGTATACGGTGACCTATTTTCTCCTCATCCTGTGTGACAGATCCATTCTCAGTTGTTGTGTTTCTGCCTTCAACATTGTGAGACGCTTTAGACTCAGAAACTCCAATTGGTTGAACTGACGTCCTTAACAGTTTTAGGACTGACTTATTCTGAAACTCACTATAAACTTGCAAGCCTAGTCACAGTAAGACTACAAACAACCCATAATGTAACACTTTGTAGATTTCCATTGAAAAATAAAGAATATCTGATGTGAATAACGTGTACAATAACTGTCTAATCATCATATACACTATATAATGTTTGGATGCCAAAGTATAGATATATGTTTTCCACCATCCATCAAAATAGAAAGGATATCAAAGAGTGAAAGATTACTGATCTTATCTGTATCTGATATGACTCAAACCCATCCCTTGTATTTAGTGTTAATTGCCACAAGCTAACATGCTAAACTAAGATGTGAATATGGTAAACATTGTACTGTTAGCGTGTGGACGTTTTGGTATGCTGACATATTCTGGATCACACAGAGCTCTGAGGAGGTTAAAGACGCTGGAGAGATAATAACATTATAACTCTGAGGTTTATGAACACCTCCAGGACAAAGGAGCAGTTGTTTAAAGAAACACTGAGCAGTCGCAATGTAAATATCCTTCAGGTGAGGATCTTACATTTTGTGACTTCTGTGGTCATTTTTTCTGTTTGATAATCAGTAATATAGTATCTACAGTCTGCTCCACCCAATAAATACATAGATTCAGGCTCTATGAACTGAACCTGCTGGGAAGGAGCAAGGGTCAAGTTGGATTTTTCACATGAAACAAATCCGACCCGTCAGAATAAATACAGGTGTGTTTGTGACATCAGTCAGACTGTTCACCTGGACCTGCTAACATGCTCCGCTTCAGCCTCAGCAGCACTCTGTGTGAGTACACCAACTGGAATAATGTTTATTCAGAAATATTACAACTTTGATTCGGTTACATTTCTGCTTTGTTAGATCTAATTGCAGTTTAGAGTGTTGGATGGGAACTACATCACATGTGAACAGGACTCTGATGTCATTGTTTTATCGACCTGTAATTGAATCAGTTCTTTTCTTGTTAAAAACGTTCTGAATATGGTGATAAAAGTCTGTCTGAGTCTGTTCAGCATGACAGCTGTCATTCTTCAGATCAGACCTTCTGCTTCTCTTTTTAGAGTCCAGTTAACAAAAACAGACTTTCATTCCTTTGATTATCTCACCGCGTTCATATTTGGGCATTTCACAGTATCCTCTCATAATTAGTGTCTATACACAATTTTGCCACCAGAAATCATTGTCAGTTTTTAATAAATGTGCACAAATAATTTTAGAGAGTTGAAATATTTCATTTTTTTGCATAGTCTGGGTCACTTTAAGAAAGTTTTTTTTTTCAAAGTATATATATTTTTGGGCTTTTTGCCTTTAATATTCAAGTAAGTAGAGAGAGACAGGAAACTGGAGGCCGAGAGGGGGGAATGATGCTCAGGGTAGGACCGCTCAACACAACTAAGCTAAACACTGTCACTCTTTAAGAACGTTTTTAATGTGTTTTTTCCTCTCTCGAAAGTAAAAATGAGCTAAATTAGACCCTGAACAGCGTGTAAGGGTTAACTGAAATCAGAGGAAAAGCTGACCTGAACACATAAACCTACTCAGGACTCAGGAATCTAAGACACCTTCAAATGTCACATTATTTCTATATTGTCATTAAAGCTGTTACTCTGCATTTGTCACACTTTGTATTTATATTTATATGTTGTGTTCATGTGCTTTATGGGTTTTCTTTCCAGTTTTAAAGTGACTGACTGTTTGATTCACATATGCTGGCATGGTCTCCATAGTAACTTGGCCAAATTAACTGTGCAAGAGATCAAGCTGTATATTTATACAACTTGATTTCATATGAAGAATCTGCATTGATTTGAGTTGACATACGTACTGAATGAATTCATGTTCCAGCCTGTAATGCATGGGGTGCTTGTTGGCTTTACACAAAAGCAATAGATAATAACTGTTCTCATGTGTGACAGTAATGACAGTAATGTGTCTTTTTCAGTGCTGGCAGCAACCTGTTTGTTCACAGCAGCAGGTAAATATCTGAGTGAATGAGATCTATATTATTACACATGTACCGTCAACACACTTCAACTAATCCCTTCATATGTGAACAATCTGTTAGTTACATCCACAGAGGGAGCTATCAACTGTGACGGACACAACTGCGGTAAGACTGAACTCTGTTTTAAGAGAGAAAGCTGTAAAAAGCCGCTGTACACTGCTCAGTACAAAACACACACACACACACACACACACACACACACACACACACAGGTATCTGCAGACTAGCTGGAGAACACTGGAGCTGGTGGAGAGTAAAAACAGCTAACAGAGAGAGAATATTGGACTTTACATTCAGCAGCTGGACAGAAACACGATGAACTAATGAATGATGATGTTGATCAGTAACAACTCACAACTACTTCAGAGCCAATCGTTGTCCACACAAGAGGATGATGTGGGTGACATACAGCTGCTGTACATATGATGCTTTTGGTTCAGTTTAGCAGAACAGTGACATCGAATTTGCAGAAGCATCACATGTTCCTTCATCAGATGACCAGCAACATCCAATCATATTCATGCAGGTATACATCATAGTTAGTCTGAGTATTAAAGGACAGGTTCACAACATTTCAAGTACATCTTCAGTATATCAGACACTTTAAACTTTTAAATGTCCAAATAATAATTCACAGATAGTGTCCATACTCACTCTCTATTATCCCAGCTAGTGAGGCTGATATTTAAGTGACAGCAGTTCACACATGGTTGGTTTACATTTCTGCTTCTGACTCAGTGAATGAAAACTGCAAATATGTTTTATAAACGTGATTTATGTTTACTTTGACAGTCCGCGCCGTTGCATGCGAGGGCTCTTTGGTGTATCTGAACTGTGGTAAGATACAGTCTCATTTATGTGGATGTACAATGGGTTCATGTGACAAGCAAGATTATAGTGTTCTACCTGAATGTATTCCTTTTCTCTTCTTTCTGTCAGGTGAAGGAAAGGTGATATCTGTCCTTGGAGCTGATTATGGACGCCATGATAAGACCACATGCATTTATCATCGACCCTTCTCTCAGTTCCAAAACGTCCATTGTTCAAGACCCACAAACAAAGCTGCTGAAAGGTACATTTCATAATCTTTACTGAACAAGGCAGTTGGATACCAAACTCAGTTTCATATAATTTCACTCACATCTCTCTGCATCCACAGCTGTAATGGGAAAAGAAGCTGTAGAGTCTTTGCCAGCAACTCAGAGTTTGGAGACCCCTGTTACGGCACCTACAAGTATCTGGAGGTGGCTTACAGATGTCATTGTGAGTAACTGAAGATGATTCGTCTCATGTAGTTTATACAGTGGGAAAAAGGCCCCTTAAACAAAAACCCAACAAAGACAAAACATGATATACAAACAGTGATATAGTCATAGCCATTCTGTGTCAGGTGTGCTAATAATAACCAGCTCATAGTCATCAGCAGTGGATGGAGTTCACTTGGTTGTCATGGAGATGGCATGATACAAACAACTCTTTAGTTGCACTGACTGGACAGTTAGCACCACCTACTGTTCATCTTGATGAATCAACTCCAGTATTTGTATTAAGCCTGTAGATGAAAATAAGCATTCATTTCTATTTCTTTGGTTGATCTTCTGACAATTGGTTAAAAATTAGCGCCACATTTGGACGGAAACTTCACTCGTGTGAAATGATGGTTTATAAAAGCTGTTCTGCAGTAACATTTCTGTACTCTCAGTTACTTCATTCAGTCTAAAGTCAATATTTCATGTGTTCTTTTTCAGAGTCTTCCTCCAAATAATTGACATCAGTAAGACATCTCATCATACATGCTGGGAACAACCTGCATTCAGTTTGTGATGTGACTGAAGTAATGAAGAAGATTCTTCTTCCTGGTCCACCATGTGGCCACAAACAGCCAAACACTGGTGACCATCTCATACCAGCCCTGAATGATTGATTCATTCTCATCAGTTTTATTTGCTTTTCTGCTTTTCATTTTATTCTGTAATTGTTTCTTTCTCACTTGTACTGCACAAATAAACTTGCCTCATGAAATTACATATAATCATCATGTGGTGTATTTCAATATTTTCCGATTTCAATGTAGCTAGCACTGACGACACCAGGTCACTTACTTGGTTATGATTATTTTCTTACCATGACACCACAAAACACATCGTATCAAAATAATATTTAAAAGTCTTTATATGGTTATAAGAACAATAACTGACTTTGTAAAATGAAGAAAAAGTTTAATACTACACAATAAATGTTTCTTTTATAAAGCTTGTTGTTTGTACAGAAAGGTTTCCTTGTAATAGAGAATAATCTGGTATCAAGTAATAATGGTTTTAATAATGGTGGAAAAGAGTTTTTAAGGATAGATGCAATTTTTTAATTGGCCAAAATAGCCTATATATTTAAAAAACAATCCTTGAAGCACATGAGGGACATTAGTCTATATGTTATACTGTCGGTTTGACATCATTCACTCAAATGGTTGAAGCGCATAATAGGTTTGTATTTTGAATGTTGAATATTAAACTAACTTAATGTCTCTATGAAAGGAAGGGCACTGAGGAAGCGCTCTGCCCCAAACGTCTGTGCCGTAATAAAGTGACATTGTGTGATCAGAGTGCTGTCCGTTTATATTGTCTGATATATTAATATTGTATGATCTCATGAATTTACGCATTAACAGAGTCGGCAATTTTCTCATCGGTGTCATGGTAGCATATTAGGTGGACTCAGAAAGCAGACAGTCTCGGGACAAAAAGGGCACTTTATTGGCCAACTCAGGAGAAAAACACAGACCGAATGAAAAAAGGCAAAACAACAACAACAACAGGTGATATGAGCAGGAAATGACACGCAGTCCAAAACACAGAGACTGAACCGAAAACCAAAACCTTTATAGACATGATGAGTAATAACTAAACAGACACAGGTGAGAGAAATACACACACAAATACAACAGACAACTAGTTTACTAGTGCACAAGTGTGGATGTAGTAGTTGTTGGAAACTCCTGTACTTGCACAGGATTCACACTGACTGATAAATTCAACACCAGACTCTCAGCACATGCAGTGAATGTGTGTGTGTGTGTGTGTGTGTGTGTGTGTGTATTATCAAAACAGTCTACACTCAGATATGCAGAAACACTTCAAAGAATAGCAAACAACCTGTTTTTAGAATCTCCACAATATCAAACATCCAACAACAAATGTTTTCAGAGTCATAAAAAAAAACCACAATGCACATTAACAACACACACACACACACACACACACACACACACACACACACATTAGAGTAGTTCCCTTATGCAATGACCGTTCTCCTAGCAAACTCATCCACAGCATCTCTAAAGTCCAGGTCTCTGACAGGTTCAGACTCTGTTGCCAGTAATGATAAAAGGACTTCAGGCTCATTTCTGATTCTCCCCAAATGAGAAAATGACCCCCCCCCTCACAGTTTGTCACCGGAAACGTGAGGAACATCCTCAAAGCCACATAAACATTAGGGAAGACTAACTGCAGGCCAAACTTCAATCTGGTTTTCAGCATGTTTGAGGGTGACTTGTCTGTTTCAGCCAACATGAAGGACCGGAACTGCAGACACTTAAAACACGCTGTTCCTCCTACGGGACGGACCGGAAGTTGGGAGGTAGCCACAAGTTCTTCTGAATGTTTTAAACACCAACCCTTAAACATATATATTCATGCCGTACATTGTTAGAAAGCTTAGATTGTCCTGATTCATTCAAGACCACTCACGACTTATATGGCTGCTCACAGCCGTAATAGTATTAGCGGTTAGCTCGGCTAGCCACTCAGCTAAAGTAAGAAAAGCTATAATGCTACATACCTTCAAAGTCTTCCCTTTATCCACAACGATCATCTTATGACTCAGGACTTCCTGTACAGCTCGCCAAGTATCCATTCTGCTGAAATATGAAATCCGTTTCCATAAAACCGGAATACTTTCCTCAATATGTCAACATGTATTCAGTCCAACACGTAACGTAATACACGCGGAAAAAACTATGTCCGGTCCGTTTACGTCATTTCCTGACTCACGCGTGCATCTGTGGGACACGTGACTGTTTCATACGACACCACACACACCAGCCAATCAGTGCTTAGGATGAGGCAGCACATGTCTCCAAAGCCAATGAGGACATGTGACCGACCACAAAGTGGGTGACAATAGGTGCGTGTATTAATCGTCTATCTATGGTATTAATGAGGTCTACTCACTTGACACCCGCCCCCCCCCCCAAAAAAAAATAAATCTCATTGGATCTGCATGATTCACGTAGGACATCTATTTTGGTTTCAAAACGGCGAATTTCGCCGAAAGGTGAGTGATTTTCATGTCTGATTATGACCTACTGTTGTACTATGACATGGTTTACTATGACCTACTTTACTATGACCTACTGTACTATGACATGGTTTACTATGACCTACTGTACTATGACATGGTTTACTATGACCTACTTTACTATGACATGGTTTACTATGACCTACTGTACTATGACCTACTGTACTATGACATGGTTTATTATGACCTACTGCACTATGACATGGTTTACTATGACCTACTGTACTATGACATGGTTTACTATAACCTACTGTACTATGACATGGTTTATTATGACCTACTTTATTATGACATGGTTTACTATGACCTACTGTACTATGACCTACTGTACTATGACATGGTTTACTATAACCTACTGTACTATGACATGGTTTATTATGACCTACTGTACTATGACATGGTTTACTATGACCTACTGCACTATGACATGGTTTATTATGACCTACTGCACTATGACATGGTTTACTATGACCTACTGCACTATGACATGGTTTACTATAACCTACTGTACTATGACATGGTTTACTATGACCTACTTTACTATTACATGGTTTACTATGACCTACTGTACTATGACATGGTTTATTATGACCTACTGCACTATGACATGGTTTATTATGACCTACTGTACTATGACATGGTTTACTATGACCTACTGTACTATGACATGGTTTATTATGACCTACTTTATTATGACATGGTTTACTATGACCTACTGTACTATGACCTACTGTACTATGACATGGTTTACTATAACCTACTGTACTATGACATGGTTTATTATGACCTACTGTACTATGACATGGTTTACTATGACCTACTTTACTATGACCTACTGTACTATGACATGGTTTACTATGACCTACTGTACTATGACATGGTTTATTATGACCTACTGTTGTACTATGACATGGTTTACTATGACCTACTTTACTATGACCTACTGTACTATGACATGGTTTACTATGACCTACTGTACTATGACATGGTTTACTATGACCTACTTTACTATGACATGGTTTACTATGACCTACTGTACTATGACATGGTTTATTATGACCTACTGCACTATGACATGGTTTACTATGACCTACTGTACTATGACATGGTTTACTATAACCTACTGTACTATGACATGGTTTATTATGACCTACTTTATTATGACATGGTTTACTATGACCTACTGTACTATGACCTACTGTACTATGACATGGTTTACTATAACCTACTGTACTATGACATGGTTTATTATGACCTACTGTACTATGACATGGTTTACTATGACCTACTGCACTATGACATGGTTTATTATGACCTACTGCACTATGACATGGTTTACTATGACCTACTGCACTATGACATGGTTTACTATAACCTACTGTACTATGACATGGTTTACTATGACCTACTTTACTATTACATGGTTTACTATGACCTACTGTACTATGACATGGTTTATTATGACCTACTGCACTATGACATGGTTTATTATGACCTACTGTACTATGACATGGTTTACTATGACCTACTGTACTATGACATGGTTTACTATAACCTACTGTACTATGACATGGTTTACTATGACCTACTGCACTATGACATGGTTTATTATGACCTACTGTACTATGACATGGTTTACTATGACCTACTGTACTATGACATGGTTTACTATGACCTATTGTACTATGACATGGTTTATTATGTCGACATTATGGCCGTTTATAGTGTCATTGTGCTTCACATGGAATATTGTGTGTTGTGTTTGCATGTAGCAGAAAAAAAGACTTTTCCAATCCCATCGATCAGCTGTTAACTTTTTATTGAATAAGAAGAAAACATTTCCCTTTCTTCACGTCTCTATGTTCCTTTTGGATGTTGCTGACTGAGGATGTCTTCTCCTGCACCTCCAGGACAAAATGTAAACTTTTCACAAGACACCTTAAAAATGCTTTTTGCTTATTAAATAAATCATCACATTCCCAATGGTACGCTTTGTGAGCTTTCATTCAGCCACTGTCTGAATGATGATTCTGAACACAAGATTTCAACAGTTCTTTCCAGCATTGTGTAATGTTGAGGCCACAAATGCAAACAATCTCAGTATTATTAGGATTTAAACTTTGCTTAATCTTCACAATCTTTAGGCTAAAAATGGCAAATTGGAGAAAAACTGCTTGGAAACTCATTTCATTCACTTTCAGACTTGATGATTTCATTAATACCACACTAAATAAAATCACTTAACTCTAACATTTGTTTTATCTTCAATTTAAATCAGACCCCACTGCAAAATATCTACAACCCATTAACATGTTACAAAACATGCATTTTGTTCTTCATAGTAAATAAATGTTTAAAAGATGAGCATTTGACGTCGTCCTCCTCTTCCTCACCCCGTCTGTACCCATAAACTAAATAAAATGCTATTTTCTGTTCACAAACACAACGTTTTAAAGCAGTTCACTCATAATCCAGTGTCTGTACTGAGCTACTTTACAGTGTTAAAAACAAAGTCATAAATATATCACTATTTAATCATAATAACAATATATATTATTAAAAACAACATTTCCCAGAGTTACATGACACACAACTGGGTTCAACTTTTGGCTGAAAAAGTTAAATCAGCAAAAAAACAAAAAAATGCTGCAGGTCAGTTTCTATTTACACTAAGGCAAGTTGATGCCTCTTTATTCTCTACGCTAACACACACACACACACACACACACACACACACACACACACACACACACACACACACACGAACATTTTCTTTCTATGATATTGACCTCATGAGTAAAGTCTTCGTTTTACATCTAAAACCAGGAGGGATTTGATCCTGGACTTCCTCATTTTTCCCAAAGTCTCAGTTCCCCCCCCCAGTGTTTTCAGTTTATGGAGGAAAAATCAATGTTCACATCAAACCAAATATTTCATTATTCTTTGTTGTAAACTATAAAGGATAACTGTCACTGTTATAATTCAAACAGTGAAGTTTTATGTTATGTTATTTGTTGTATAATTGTGTCTTTATGAATTAGACCTAATTAGAATTTGACAAACTTCCAGATTGATGTAAAACTTCCAGCTGCATCACAAATATCCCATCGATCTGCCATGAAGGTATATCACAGGCGTGGCACAAAGGGCTCCAATGAAGGGTTTTATCTATGAACTGTGGGTCATAAATAGTCATGAATAGTGTTTAGGAATGAAAAGATTCTGTTTGGTCGACTTTAAATGAGCTGGCAGGCAGAGTGAAGCCCAGCTGTTAGCTACGGTTGGAGATGTTAGCTACGGTTGGAGATGTTAGCTACGGTTGGAGACGTTAGCTACGGTTGGAGACGTTAGCTAGCACACTGAGCTGATGTCATGTTCAGAGAAAATCAGTCGGATGGATTGTTGACGTTATCACACTTACTCAAAAATGCTAACTGTGTCTATCTACAGTGGTATGCTGTTGTTGCCGAGGCTTTTTGGAGCGTTAAAGATATCATTCATGTTTCATTTCTCTGTTCTAGTGTTTGCATTCACTTAAATCGTCTCTTTATGTCTTGTACATTTGGTGGTTTCCTCCGGCAGCGCTGGGGGGAACTGCAGCGGCGGCGCTGGCTCCCGCCTGGACATCAACAAATCCCATCCTCTGCCTCCTCTTCCTCTGCTCCGTCATCTGCAGCAAAGCAGGAAGGACAGTAAGACCACGGCAGAAAACTAGCTAGTTAGCTTGTATCCTCACAAACAAACGTCTGACTAAACAGCTCCTCAGATCAGGAGTGTGTGTGTGTGTGTGTGTGTGTGTGTGTGTGTGTGTACCTGCTCTTTTAGCTCATTCAGCTGACTGGTCAGGGTCGTCACCACCCTCATGGTTGACGACAGCTTGTCCTGTAACATCCTCATCTCGTTCTGCTCCCCGTCGCCGTCGGTTACCACCAGAGACATCGCCTGCATCCGTGGAAACCAGTCCAGGTTGTTGTTCTGAAACAGAAGCAGAAGAAGAAGAAGCTGTGGAGGCACCTGAGGTTTCCTGTTTGGATCTCTGTTGGTGTAGTGTGTCTCGTGATGTTTTACCTTGATCATGTGAGCCACGTAGCTCTCAGGTCCGGTGTAGTCCGTCTTATTTTTCTCGCGCACCAGAACGATGAAGAACAGGTAGTTCCAGATGTTGTGCTCCTGTTTGATGTGATCCTCAAATGACACGGTCTTATTGTCAAACTTATCTCTTTCCAGCCCTGCAACAACACACAGAGGACCAGACAGTGTGTGAACCGATGTTTGGTAAAGATGCTTTATGTAGGGTGGGACAGAAGTTTAGTCTGAAACATAAACTATGATTATCAACAGAATGTGCTGTGTTGAAGTGATGCTAACCAGCTAACCAGCTAATCCTGACCTGTGCTAACCAGCTAACCAGCTAACCCTGACCTGTGCTAACCAGCTAACCAGCTAACCCTGACCTGTGCTAACCAGCTAACCAGCTAACCCTGGCCTGTGCTAACCAGCTAACCCTGACCTGTGCTGTCTGTAATACCACTCAGGGTTTCTGAATTTTGTGTATTTTTGCCCTGATGTTAGTTAGTTGTTGGCTTGTTGTAGAGCTCTGAGATCTACTGACTCAGGTCAGATAGTTGAGCCCAGAGCTCTGAGATGTACTGACTCAGGTCAGATAGTTGAGCCCAGAGCTCTGAGATCTACTGACTCAGGTCAGATAGTCGAGCCCAGAGCTCTGAGATCTACTGACTCAGGTCAGATAGTTGAGCCCAGAGCTCTGAGATCTACTGACTCAGGTCAGATAGTTGAGCCCAGAGCTCTGAGATCTACTGACTCAGGTCAGATAGTTGAGCCCAGAGTTCAGACTAAACATGATGAAGCAGCTTTTACACAACTGGAACAAACTAGCAGCAGAACTGAAATCATTTTTAAATCCAGGTTAAAAACATTTCTCTTCTCCTGAGCTTATGATTGAGCTCTTTTAAAGCACTTTACATTTTAATCTTTCATTTGCACTCTATGTCCTTTTAATGATTTTAAAGCTAATTTATTATTTTATGCTGCAATCTTATATTTAATGCTCTATTCTAGCATTTTATTTCTCTCTTTCTATTCTTCTGTACTTTGTTTTTATTATGGGGTGGGGGGAGTTAATTGTATGTTTTAATGTTTCTGTTTTATGTAAAGCACATTGAGTTGCCGTTGTGTATGAAATGCACTATATAAATAAAACTGCCTTCCTTCCTTTGTAAATGACGATTGTAAAGTCAGATTGTAATGACTCAGTGTTCGATGGACTGAAATGAATGACGACTGGTTCATCGTGCTGAAACCACTACGGCATTACTGTTATTAGATGAAGCAAGACTGAAAGGTTGGAGAGTTTATTAAGTGTCTCTAACTGAACTCAATCTGGGGACGGTTCTGGTAAAATGCTGGTGTGCTAATCTTCCACGTCACCCCTTTAACCAGTGACTGAACTATTAACTAAGTCATTCATTTATTTTTTTGATACTTATATTTTTTATTAGTTTTTATGTCAGGAATAGTCAAACATGACAACATCACAGTACATTCAAATGAGAAATAACATAGCCAGGCAACTGGATCATCATTTTGTTCTACTCAGTTCAGACAGTGTGTGTCCCTTGGAAAGTATCTGGCGGTTATACACCACATCAAACAGAGCATTAGCAAGACAATAAAACAAAAGTAGAAAGGAGGGGGAGGTTAGGCATGGGCCGGTATGAGATTCTGACGGTATGATAACCTTAGGTAAAAATATCACGGTTTCACGGTATTATGATTATATTGATTATTTTTCCATTGAACGGTCTTTTATTTTTAGTGAATATGTATTTAAAATAAATAATAATAAAAAATAACTGAATTATTTCTAAATAAATAATAAAAAAGCTCAAGTCACGACATAAATTAATTATTTTTTGTGAAAAAAAACACAAAATGCAAATAAATGCAATCACTGAACCTGTGGCTCAAGATCAGAACATGAATAATTGAAAAAAGTAAAAACACATCTAAGATAAATATAAATAAATAAATGCAGCAGGAGCTTAAAACTGAATCAACAGTTTTTAGAGACTTGCTCACGATCATATTGGATGTATTTCCTCCTCACGCTGCTACTGTCCGTTACCTTCTTCCTCCGAGCCGCGGCCGTCTGTCTTTTTACGGTAGCCGAAGTATAAATAAAGCCGACTTGGTCCTTTTAGACGGGGGGGAAAGTTCGGGGGGCTCTTTCAGCCGTCATACAGCCTGCAGAGCTACCTGCTTGTAACAGCAACCGGAGTACGGGAGGGGTTGTACTTCACGCTGCAGCTGCACAAGACCAGGGACCTCCACTCTCTCTCTGACCAGACGTCACATTGAGAACCCGCTCATACTGCAGGAACGGTGTGATGGAACATTTTAGTGGTTTTGAAACCGTGACTTTTTCATACCGTGGTATACCTTGAAACTGGTAACCGGCCCATGCCTAGGGGAGGTCATGAAGGACCCTCCTCCTTCATCAAGAACACCATCCATCTTTCCCATCTCTTTTTAGTCTGAGCAGGAAGGTTAGTCTCTCCATCTGGTGAATTTCTTTAATAACCTCTCACCAGTTAGAGGTTGTGGGTGGGTCTGACTGCAGCCACTTAGGGGTAATAAGCCTTCCTTCCTTCTTCCTTCTTCCTCCTTTCCTTCCTTCCTCCCTCCCTCCCTCCTTCCTTCTTTCCTTCCTTCCTCCATCCTTTCCTACCCTCCATCCTTTCCTTCGTTCTTCCTCCCTCCTTTCGTTCCCTCCCTCTCTCCTTTCTTCTTCTTTTTTTTATTTTGCTGCTGCAGACATTATTCTTAAGAGGTATTTATCATTTTTTGCCATCCCGTCAGGTAAATCACTTAAAAAAAGAGTTGTAAATGGTAGAGGAATCTGTTGTCCCAATATCTGTTGTATGGTTTTCACAACATCGTCCAAAACTAAGTCATTCATTTATTATTTATTTCTACCCACCACATATAAAACATGTTGTCTTCAGGACTTCCTCTTTCTTCTGTTTCTCGCTCCTCAGGTCAGCGAACGTGTCGATGATCACACCGAAGATCAGGTTGAGGACGATGATGATGACAATGAAGTAGAACAACAAGTCGTACACCACGCGGGCGGGAAACAGCGGCTCCTACACACACACACACACACATAGAGACACACACACACACACACACACACACATAGAGACACATACACAAACACACACAAACACACACATAGAGACACATACACACACACACACGCACAGACACACCTGACTCAGTCACAAAGATTCTCTCCTAAAACATTAACCTTTGTGTCCTTCTTTCCTCCATCCTTCCACCCTTCCTTCCTCCTTTCCTTCCTTCTTCCTCCTTTCCTTCCCTCCGTCCCTCCTTCCTTCCTTCCTTCCTTCCTTCCTCCATGCTTTCCTTCCCTCCCTCCTTCCTTCCTTCTTCCTCCTTTCCTTCTTTCCTTCCTCCCTCCTTTCCTTCCCTCCCTCTCTCCTTCCTTCCTTCCTTCTTCCTACCTCCTACCTTCCTTCCTTCCTTCCTCCCTCCTTTCCTTCCCTCCCTCCTCCCTCCCTCCTTTCCTTCCTTCCTTCTTCCTCCCTTCCTTCCTCCTTTCCCCCTTCCTTCCTCCTTTCCTTCCATCCTTCCTTGACTCGAGGACAACAGGACGGTTAAAATGGTTTAAAAAAAAAAAAAAAGACTTGTTCACATTTTTGGAAGGTTTGCGGAGAACATCGCCGACTCCTCCTCCATTCCTCAGACCGTGGTTCAACACCGTCACAATACACATCAGCAGAGTGTCGCACGCACGCTCAGAGTCGGCCTCCTCTGGAAACACACACACACACACACACACACACACACACACACACACACACACACACACACACACACACAGAAGATCAGTAAACATGAACTCGTAACTGGTTTCCAGCAGGTTGTTTTATAATTTGTATATCAGCCATCAGGACAGTGTTTCTATGTGTGCCTCCATGCTGTCTTGCTGCCTTCTCTCATGTGCTATTTGTAATATTAACATTGACCCATCAGTCTGTCTCTGATGTGAGCAGTCCGGCTGATCCCTGCAGCTGTGTGTCAGTCTCAGTCTCACCTTCGTCCTCGGTGGCGGTGACGCCGCTGGTCTCGGAGGTGCAGCTGACTCCGTCTGCAGAGCAGGACTTGAGGAACTCCTGCGAGGCTTCACTCTGCTGAGGAGCTGAGAAACAAAAACACTCACCAGTACAAACATACACAGACTGGGAGCTCACCAGTACAAGCACACACAGACTGGGAGCTCACCAGTATAAACTACATCTTCTGCACCAAAGCAAAGTCAACTGGTTTTAATCAGAACCCAGTTTGGACCTCGACCCATGACTTCCAGTAGTGAAGATTCAGGGTTTCTCAGCCTCTTCTGATCAGTTAGTAATTTCTAGTCCCTAAAATTCTTACTTGCATGAATTTGATGAAAGGAAAATATTCTATTTTTTTAAAAGATAGAAATCCCAAAACCTACATATAATAGTTATATTTCAATCTGCCACTCTTGCACATATTAAATGTTTTAAAAAAAGTCTTTTAATACTCATCAAACTAGTTTTATAGATCATTTATTGAGTCTGTTTTAATATTTAATGTCACAGTAAAGGTATGAAACAGGGCTGCAATGATTAGTCGATTAACTGATCAGTCAACGGAGTAATTCATTTGATAATTCTCGTATCTCCATCTCTACGAGACTCAGATATTTATGTTTGAAGGTGAGAGATTACCTGCAGCGATCTGCGGCAGCGGGTCAACCTCCATGATGAAGTCTTCCTTCAGGCAGAGGAAGCCGACGATGGAGAAGAGGTAGACGAGGATGAGAGCGAGCAGCGCCGTCAGCAGGATGGAGCGGCCGTTACGAGTCACGCTCTTTATCACGTTAAACAGCGTCTCCTCCCGGTAGATCAGGTCAAACAGCTGCAGACACACACGCTGGTCAATACCTTCACATCCATCCACACATCAAACACAACCTGGAGCGCTCATGTTTGATCTTACCAGGATGCTGTAGAAGAGCTCGTGGACAAACAGGCCCAGTGTGGAGGTCAGCACGTATGCCAGGTGGTAGAGGAACTCCATGTCCATCACCATGGCTTTGTATCCCATAATAAACGTCCCGTTGTTCCCCACAAAACTCACCACAAACACGACCTTATTGATAAGCTGGAAGTGAAGACAAGCACAGAACAGCAGGTTAACTTCATTTATTAAACCAAAACCAAGACAAAGGTAAAGATACCATATTTTTTGGACTATAAGGTGCACTTAAAATCATTTAATTTTCTCAAAAATCGACAGTGCGCCTTATATATTAATTCTGGTTGTGCTTACTGACCTCGAACCGATTTTATGTGGTACACAGCGCTCAAAAATCTGTCATAATTACGCATTACGGCTGCCGTAGTCAGGAGCCGCGCAGAGTTCAAAGTTAAATTGCGAGCTGCGTGGGAGCAGTGGATGACAGAAGGCGAACACACATTCACCAAGACAGGGAGGCAACGCCGGGCGAGTTACGCCACTATGTGCCAATGGATGGTGGATGCCTGGGCTAAGGTATCAGTCAATGGATGGTGGATGCCTGGGCTAAGGTATCAGTCAATGGATGGTGGATGCCTGGGCTAAGGTATCAGTCAATGGATTGTGGATGCCCGGGCTAAGGTATCAGTCAATGGATCGTAGATGCCTGGGCTAAGGTATCAGTCAATGGATGGTGGATGCCTGGGCTAAGGTATCAGTCAATGGATCGTGGATGCCCGGGCTAAGGTATCAGTCAATGGATCGTGGATGCCTGGCTAAGGTATCAGTCAATGGATCGTGGATGCCTGGCTAAGGTATCAGTCAATGGATCGTGGATGCCCGGGCTAAGGTATCAGTCAATGGATGGTGGATGACTGGGCTAAGGTATCAGTCAATGGATCGTGGATGCCTGGCTAAGGTATCAGTCAATGGATTGTGGATGCCCGGGCTAAGGTATCAGTCAATGGATGGTGGATGCCTGGGCGAAGGTATCAGTCAGTGGATGGTGGATGCCTGGACTAAGGTATCAGTCAATGGATCGTGGATGCCTGGGCTAAGGTATCAGTCAATGGATGGTGGATGCCTGGGCTAAGGTATCAGTCAATGGATTGTGGATGCCCGGGCTAAGGTATCAGTCAATGGATCGTAGATGCCTGGGCTAAGGTATCAGTCAATGGATGGTGGATGCCTGGGCTAAGGTATCAGTCAATGGATCGTGGATGCCCGGGCTAAGGTATCAGTCAATGGATCGTGGATGCCTGGCTAAGGTATCAGTCAATGGATCGTGGATGCCTGGCTAAGGTATCAGTCAATGGATCGTGGATGCCCGGGCTAAGGTATCAGTCAATGGATGGTGGATGACTGGGCTAAGGTATCAGTCAATGGATCGTGGATGCCTGGCTAAGGTATCAGTCAATGGATTGTGGATGCCCGGGCTAAGGTATCAGTCAATGGATGGTGGATGCCTGGGCTAAGGTATCAGTCAATGGATCGTAGATGCCTGGGCTAAGGGATCAGTCAATGGATGGTGGATGCCTGGGCTAAGGTATCAGTCAATGGATGGTGGATGCCTGGGCTAAGGTATCAGTCAATGGATGGTGGATGTCTGGGCTAAGGTATCAGTCTCAAGTGTCGTCCGAGCTTTCATGAAGGCCGGAATCATCACTGAACAACAGCCGAGTACCGGTAACAGCAACGAGACTGACTCGGATAATGACGAGAGGGATCCGGGCATGCTTGATGCCGAAATCGCCCAGCTGTTACACTCAGACACTGAAGATGACACACGTTTTGTTTCGCTTAATGCGTCTTATAATCCGGTGCACTTTATGTACGAAAATAGACACGTTCATTGATATTGCGCCTTATAGTCCGAAAAATACGGTACACAAACTAAACTAAGATGTAAAAATCTTCCTTTATAATCAAAAAGTCTAGTAGAAGATGTGTGGTGTGAACTGCGTCCGGAACAGATTTAACAGGAACAGAAAGAAAAATAACTGATAGTAGAAAATTTAGAAAAGAAATTAGGAAATTAGGAAAAAGAGCACAGCTGACTGAATGACAGAATGATGTCAGTGTGTGGGTCTCATGCCCAGGTGGTTGATGGGTAATGTAGTTTTTCTTACGTTGAGCGATCCCAGCAGTATGAGAGTGTTCCCGATGCCCAGGTGGTAGATGGATCGGAGTATCAGAGCCAGCGTGAGCGGCTGGAAACCGTAACGCTGAGAGAACAATCCAACAACCGAGAGACCGGTCAGGATCCAGAACAGCATCAACAACAGGGAGTCATCTATCGCTCCTAGGGAGGAGAGGAGGAGAGAGAGAGGAGAGGAGGAGAGGAGAGGAGGAGAGGAGAGGAGAGGAGAGGAGAGACGAGAGAGGAGGAGAGGAGAGGAGAGGGGAGGGGAGGAGAGGAGGAGAGGAGAGGAGAGGAGAGGAGAGAGAGAGGAGAGGAGGAGGGGAGAGAGAGGAGAGGAGAGGAGAGGAGAGGAGGAGAGGAAGAGAGGAGGAGGGGAGCACAAATGTTTTTCTGTCATGAATTCTTAACTAGTGCAAAAGTTGTTCTTTTACACAATCCTGATCACAATGATCAGTCGTACCTTGTCCTGAGTCGTACGGGTAGAAGAAGGCGATGATGAGGTTGACGAAGACAGCCAGATTAAAGGAGATGGTTCCCCAAAGACTCATTCTCCTGGAGAACCAGAACAGCACTGGCATACCTGTCACACACACACACACACACACACACACACACACACACACACACACACACACATAAGAAAAGAGTGCGTCTGTTAAAAAAACACTAAGTAACTTTGAGCTGCATTCTATCAAAAGGCCACCAGGGGGCGACCGTCTCTATACAAGTCAATGGAGAATTCACCAACTTCTCACTTGATTTCTAACCTCAGTAAAGGTTTTCAAAATGTGTTTATGGTCTCAATCGCTAGTTTAAAGCCTTCTTCAATGCAGTATGATGTTCATTTGGGACATTTTGGCCTCCCTGATTTTATATGTGACGATAAAGCAGGGTATGCATTAGGGCGTGGCTACGTCCTGATTGACAGGTTGATTGACCAATGTCCTCCAGATCCAGCCCTTGTAACCATAGCAATCTCCCCGCCCCGCCCATGGCCCCGCCTCATGCCCATATAAGTAGAATCCGTGTTTTTATTTTTCCCAGCATGCACCTGAAATGTTCAAGATGGCGCTGCCTAGATTAGAAACTATTGGCTTCCGAGCAGCAGTCCACAAACCAATGGGTGACGTCACGGATGTTACGTCTGTTTCTATACAGTCTGTGGTGTGTGTGTGTGTGTGTGTGTGTGTGTGTGTGTGTGTGTGTGTGTTTTCTCACTCCGCAGCTTCTTCTGCCACTCCATCTCTCCATGCAGGAAGGAAGTTTGCTCAAAGAAATGTGTGACCTTTGACCCCTGCTCGTCCTGCTCGGTGGTGTTAAACACGCGGTATTTAGATTCCTCCGTCAGGAACTCACAGATCGGATGAACCGGAAACACGATCTGCTCCATGCTGCGGTCCTCACGCACGATCTGAACACAGTATTATATATTATTATATATGACATCATTAGATTAGTGGAGCTGTTAACACACTGCTGACTGGTTTAGTACTAGTACCTCTAACTGTACTACAGTAAAGTACTAGTACCTCTAACTGTACTACAGTAAAGTACTAGTACCTCTAACTGTACTACAGTAAAGTACTAGTACCTCTAACTGTACTACAGTAAAGTACTAGGACCTCTAACTGTACTACAGTAAAGTACTAGTACCTCTAACAGTACTACAGTATAGTACTAGTACCTCAGACTGTACTACAGTAAAGTACTAGTACCTCTAACTGTACTGCAGTAAAGTACTAGTACCTCAAACTGTACTACAGTAAAGTACTAGTACCTCTAACTGTACTGCAGTAAAGTACTAGTACCTCTAACTGTACTGCAGTAAAGTACTAGTACCTCAAACTGTACTACAGTAAAGTACTAGTACCTCTAACTGTACTACAGTAAAGTACTGGTACCTCTAACTGTACTACAGTAAAGTACTGGTACCTCTAACTGTACTACAGTAAAGTACTAGTACCTCTAACTGTACTACAGCAAAGTACTGTTTCAGGTGTTTCAGGTCGTACCTCTATCTGAGCCGTCAGCAGGTCGTAGTACTCCAGTGGATCTTGCTCCACTACGGCAGCCGGAGCGGTGGACGTTAACATCTGGGACAGCGGGCGGTTGTTCAGGTTCAGCTGCAGAAACACAAACAGCAGCATTATTATAGACTTCATTATTACAAACCGTAAATGTGACGACAGAAATAACAAACAGCTTCTGATCAGGCTGGAAACAACGAGGACAGGGTTGGAATTATTGTACATAAAGTTATCTCATATTTACCCCTTTCTATAATCATTAACCTTTATAGTCATAGTATACAAGCTTGCTGTTTTAAACTTGTTTTTCAGGACCTGTGACCCTGCTCAGGAAGTCTCCGAAGTGTGTGTGACCACCTGTGACTGACTTGTGACCCCCACCCTTTAGAGCAGCAATGACTATGTAAATTAGGGAAAGTCCTGAAGAGAATAAAAGAAAGGGTTCGGCAAGGTTTGCTCAGAGCGGGTTGGAGATTGTAACTGAGCTGATCTCCGTCCGTTCTCCTTGCAAGTAGAAACTCTAATCCTGTTGTCTTGTCCAGTGTTGCCAACTCCTCAGTAAGGAAAGTAGCTATTGGCTGTCCTAAAAGTCGCTGGAAGTCGCTAAATGACGTCATCGCCTAATTTGCATAATTTTCCATAATTTTCCATTTGCATGTTATTGTAATGGACGCTGTAGGAGAGAGGAATAACGTCTGGGGACAAAAAGTGAGTTAAAAAACCCTAAATATGTTAAAAACTACAAATGAGCTTTCTTATGTTGATTCTTGGTTTGTTTAAAAAAAAAAAAAAAGTAAATCAATTTTGTTCTGTATTGTTAAATGTTAGAGTATCGGAGGAGGGGCTCACGGCAGCACCCACTACTCGTTGAGGACAGTAACTGCAGAACAATACGTGCTTTCATTTCAGAGTCTCCAATAACACCAGAAAAAGTCGCTAGATTTGTCGCTAGTCGCTTTTGAGGAAAAAAGTCGCTATGAGGGTTTAGAAAGTCGCCAAGTTGGCAACACTGGTCTTGTCTTCCTTTGTCTGATATTTGAAGTGTTTTAGGTTGAACCTGAACCTGACAGACAGAAATAACAAACAGCTTCTGATCAGGCTGAAAACACAACGCTGCTGCTGATTCAGTGTGCAGAAACAAAACCGCTGACTTTCAAACTACATCACATGTCATGTTAGTTTGTTGCAGTTATTAAAGGACAGTTGCAGAGTTTGTACCATGGAGGAGATGCCTTCGTCTCCCTCTTTACTTTTCTTCTGAGTTCTCAGGAGGTTCTGCAGGATCTTGTTGTGTCTGGCCAGCTGGAAACAAACAACATCAACGTAGATGAGAGGATGAACTGATAGATGAGAGGATGAACTGGTAGATGAGAGGATGAAGTGATAGATGAGAGGATGAAGTGATAGATGAGAGGATGAAGTGATAGATGAGAGGATGAAGTGATAGATGAGAGGATGAAGTGATAGATGAGAGGATGAACTGATAGATGAGAGGATGAGCTGATAGATGAGAGGATGAACTGATAGATGAGAGGATGAAGTGATAGATGAGAGGATGAACTGATAGATGAGAGGATGAACTGATAGATGAGAGGATGAGCTGATAGATGAGAGGATGAACTGATAGATGAGAGGATGAAGTGATAGATGAGAGGATGAACTGATAGATGAGAGGATGAACTGATAGATGAGAGGATGAACTGATGGATGAGAGGATGAACTGATGGATGAGAGGATGAACTGATAGATGAGAGGATGAACTGATAGATGAGAGGATGAACTGATGGATGAGAGGATGAACTGATGGAATAAAGCATCCGACTGGGAGGAGAGAGAGACCTGCTGAGCCAGGATGTAGATGTTATGTCCAACTTCACGGGGGGAAACTTCTCCTCCCTCACACTCGCTCTCCTGATAGTAGGCCTTCTTTATCACCTCCATCTGCACACACGCACACACACACACACACACACACACACACACACACACACACACACACACACACACACACACAGTTATATTATTCAGTACATTAACACAGTATAAATATCTGCAATCCAACTACGAGCAGGCTGGGAGTTCTGGTCCTCTGAAATGAGGCCAACCAGGAAGTAACTTAGAGCTGCATTCTATCAAAAGGCCACCAGGGGGCGACCTGACGTCTCTATACAAGTCAATGGAGAATTCACCAACTTCTCACTTGATTTCTAACCTCAGTAAAGGTTTTCAAAATGTGTTTATGGTCTCAATCGCTAGTTTAAAGCCTTCTTCAATGCAGTATGATGTTCATTTGGGACATTTTGGCCTCCCTGATTTTATATGTGACGATAAAGCAGGGTATGCATTAGGGCGTGGCTACGTCCTGATTGACAGGTTGATTGACCAATGTCCTCCAGATCCATCCCTCGTAACCATAGCAACCTCCCCGCTCAAAAAATATCAAAAAAGTCAAAAATATCGTGATGCATGATTTTATGTCCTTAAGCTAATCATTATTTTATGCTGCAATCTTATATTTAATGCTCTATTCTAGTATTTTATTTCTCTCTTTCTATTTTTCTGTACTTCTTTCTTATTTTTTATTATTATTAGTTTGGGGGGGGGGGTTAATTGTATGTTTTCATGTTTCATGATACTATTATTGGGTTTTCCAAATTTACTGCTTTAATTTAACGCTCTATATAAATGGCTTACCTAAAACGCCCAGCCCTAGTTGGTTCCCATAGCAACTGAGATCAAACAGACGGTTAAACTACACATGAGTTTGTAATGTAATGGTAAAAAATATCGTGATGCATGATTTTATCTATATGGCCCAGGCCTAGTTGGTTGCCATGGTAACAGACGGGAGCAGGGAGGGTTAAGGAAGCGTTCTCTGACCAGCTCTCGAGGTCGCAGGTTGAACAGGATCCTCTCCGCGTTCTCGCTGTCGTGACGACTCTCCATCAGCGCCAGCAGCAGCTTGGAGGCGTTGTCCTGGTAACCAAGGAGAAAACAGCAGCGGTGAAACAGCCGGCGTGAAACTCCAGCGATGTGGACAGAGTGAGACGGAGTAAACGGGTAAAGCTACAAACCTTCAGCTGCAGCACCATCTCCATCTGGTAGCGACACAGCGGACTGATGTCGTTCAGGATCAGAGCCGTGATGATGTCGATGCCGTTGGACTCGTGGGTCACGATGCAGGTCTGGATCAATAAATGTGATCAGGATTAATAAATATCACAAAGGGTTTAATGCTTACAGACTGATCGGCTCAAATCTGACTCATTATTACGTTAGAAAACAATAAAAACATCCTAAATGACTTCTTTAAGCCTGAAATGCAAAGATTTTTATATTTGTGTTTTGACTTAAAGCGATGGTTCGGTGTAATTTCGGCCTAGCGTCATATGATGCACCATGAGGTCTATCTGATCAGCACCTCAGCTGTTTTTTTCATTTGGTCGGAAAATAGTGGAGTTAGAGCCATCAGCTGAATGTCTTAGCACAGGCGCTAACGGGACCACCAGTGTATCTGGTAAATGACCCCACTAATAATGCCTGGATTGTTATCAAACTTCTAGTAGTAGTAGCACAAATAGGCTCTTTACTCATAAATCGATGCATTGGACAGTTTGTAAGTCCACCAGGAGTTTATTAAAATAACACCTGATGGATTTTTCTCTGCTGCTAAAGCTAACGCTGTAAACATCATCGAAATATCGCACTGAAATACCACCTGTGCTAAGACATTCAGCTGACGGCTCTAACTCCACTAATTTGCGACCAAATGAAAAAAACAGCTGAGGTGCTGATCAGATAGACCTCATGGTGCATCATATGACGCTAGGTCGAAATTACGCCGAACCATCGCTTTGAGTTTGTGAATTAAATGTGTAGTTCAAATGTTTTCTATCAAGATTTGT
Source organism: Scomber japonicus (assembly GCF_027409825.1). Classification (NCBI taxonomy): domain Eukaryota; kingdom Metazoa; phylum Chordata; class Actinopteri; order Scombriformes; family Scombridae; genus Scomber; species Scomber japonicus. The sequence continues at coordinate 34,927,379 of NC_070581.1, read as the reverse complement.
ATTCTTGTATTTCTCCAAAGATGTAAAAGTGTCTGCTCAACTGAATATGAGTCAGGTACGCTGAAGAAAAGCACAACAATGAGAAAAAGTCCTTCACACTGTCTCACTCACTCCTGGAACCTTTATTCGTTTTCATCCTGCGTTTCTTTAGTTTGTTCTCGTTAGTTTTTTATCAACGTGTTTTTGTTTTGCCTGGACTGCAGTTTTATGCTGAAACGTTGATCTTATTGAGCTGAGATAAATGATTGTACCCAAATATTCACCGTTTTATATGTTTTAACCTTTAGACTGCGTTCACACTGGAAGCCAAAATCTGATTATTAACCAACTAGATTGGAACCAGATGCTCTTATGAAGTCTGAACAGTCAGAAATCACATGAAACCAGATCAAACCAGCTTTGGGAGGAAGTTTGGACAAATGTGTCTGAGTCTGAACAGACTGTCCGTGACGTCTCTCTACGTCTCTACACTACGTCACTCTATGAGGCACCAGACTCTTATTCCAGTTGTTGTTGCTAGGTGATATCACTGGAGGACTTATTCCAGTTGTTGTTGCTAGGTGATATCACTGGAGGACGTAAATATCGGTCCTTGGACCAAACCAAACTCTTAATCTTTGGGGAGATGGCTCCGTTCAAGAGAAGCTCGAGGGTTTGTTGTTGCTGTCGCAGTTATATGACAGATTGGTCATTCATGTGGCCCAGTCTGAACAGAGCCACTTGCTCAAAACAGTGTGACCAGTCAGGACTACAAATCAGATTAAAATCAGATTTACTGCAGTGTGAACGCAGCCTTAGAGTCTCCATTTAAACGTTTCATAAGTAAAGTTAAATTAAAGTTCCTGTTTTCTGACCTGGTTCTCCTGGCAGGGGCCTTGGCAGTACTCAGTCAGGGTCTCCAGCGTCTGTGTGATTAAGTGGACGTTTGACTCGTTGATGTAGAGGCCCAGCAGGCCGAGGCCGCCGGTGGTGCTTCCACACATGATGTCCAGGAACTGAAGCGTCTCACACACCAGGTTGTAGTTGGTCTTGTTGTTCTGGCAGCGAAGGAAGTTCTGGGGACAAAGAAAAGAAATAAGGCTGCAGTTCCTCTAACGGACACTAGCTGCAGTTCCTCTAACGGACACTAGGTGCAGCTCCTCTAACGGACACTAGCTGCAGTTCCTCTAACGGACACTAGCTGCAGTTCCTCTAACGGACACTAGCTGCAGTTCCTCTAACGGACGCTAGGTGCAGTTCCTCTAACGGACGCTAGGTGCAGTTCCTCTAACGGACACTAGGTGCAGTTCCTCTAACGGACACTAGCTGCAGTTCCTATAACGGACGCTAGGTGCAGTTCCTATAACGGACACTAGCTGCAGCTCCTCTAACGGACACTAGGTGCAGTTCCTCTAACGGACGCTAGGTGCAGTTCCTCTAACGGACACTAGGTGCAGTTCCTCTAACGGACACTAGCTGCAGTTCCTCTAACGGACGCTAGCTGCAGTTCCTCTAACGGACACTAGGTGCAGTTCCTATAACGGACGCTAGGTGCAGTTCCTATAACGGACACTAGGTGCTGCTCCTATAACGGACACTAGCTGCAACTCCTCTAACGGACGCTAGCTGCAGTTCCTCTAACGGACACTAGGTGCAGTTCCTCTAACGGACGCTAGGTGCAGTTCCTCTAACGGACACTAGGTGCAGTTCCTCTAACGGACACTAGCTGCAGTTCCTCTAACGGACGCTAGCTGCAGTTCCTCTAACGGACACTAGGTGCAGTTCCTATAACGGACGCTAGGTGCAGTTCCTATAACGGACACTAGGTGCTGCTCCTATAACGGACACTAGCTGCAACTCCTCTAACGGACGCTAGCTGCAGTTCCTCTAACGGACACTAGGTGCAGCTCCTCTAACGGACACTAGCTGCAGTTCCTCTAACGGACACTAGGTGCAGCTCCTCTAACGGACACTAGCTGCAGTTCCTCTAACGGACACTAAGTGCAGTTCCTCTAACGGACACTAGGTGCAGCTCCTCTAACGGACACTAGCTGCAGTTCCTCTAACGGACACTAGGTGCAGCTCCTCTAACGGACGCTAGGTGCAGCTCCTCTAACGGACACTAGGTGCAGTTCCTCTAACGGACACTAGGTGCAGCTCCTCTAACGGACACTAGGTGCAGCTCCTCTAACGGACGCTAGGTGCAGTTCCTCTAACGGACACTAGGTGCAGTTCCTCTAACGGACGCTAGGTGCAGCTCCTCTAACGGACGCTAGGTGCAGTTCCTCTAACGGACACTAGGTGCAGTTCCTCTAACGGACATTAGGTGCAGCTCCTCTAACGGACACTAGCTGCAGTTCCTCTAACGAACACTAGGTGCAGCTCCTCTAAAGGACACTAGGTGCAGTTCCTCTAACGGACACTAGGTGCAGTTCCTCTAACGAACACTAGGTGCTGCTCCTCTAAAGGACACTAGGTGCAGCTCCTCTAAAGGACACTAGGTGCAGTTCCTCTAACGGACGCTAGGTGCAGCTCCTCTAACGGACGCTAGGTGCAGCTCCTCTAACGGACGCTACCTGCGGCTCCTCTAACGGACACTAGGTGCAGTTCCTCTAACGGACACTAGGTGCAGTTCCTCTAACGAACACTAGGTGCTGCTCCTCTAAAGGACACTAGGTGCAGCTCCTCTAAAGGACACTAGGTGCAGTTCCTCTAACGGACGCTAGGTGCAGCTCCTCTAACGGACGCTAGGTGCAGCTCCTCTAAAGGACACTAGGTGCAGTTCCTCTAACGGACGCTACCTGCGGCTCCTCTAACGGACACTAGGTGCAGCTCCTCTAACGGACACTAGCTGCAGTTCCTCTAACGGACACTAGGTGCAGTTCCTCTAACGAACACTAGGTGCTGCTCCTCTAACGAACACTAGGTGCAGTTCCTCTAACGGACGCTAGGTGCAGCTCCTCTAACGGACACTAGCTGCAGTTCCTCTAACAGACGCTAGGTGCTGCTCCTCTAACGAACACTAGGTGCAGTTCCTCTAACAGACGCTAGGTGCTGCTCCTCTAACGGACACTAGGTGCAGCTCCTCTAACGGACGCTAGGTGCAGTTCCTATAACGGACGCTAGGTGCAGTTCCTCTAACGGACGCTAGGTGCAGTTCCTCTAACGGACGCTAGGTGCAGTTCCTCTAACGGACGCTAGCTGCAGTTCCTCTAACGGACGCTAGCTGCAGTTCCTCTAACGGACGCTAGGTGCAGTTCCTCTAACGGACACTAGGTGCAGTTCCTCTAACGGACGCTAGCTGCAGTTCCTCTAACGGACGCTAGGTGCAGTTCCTCTAACAGACACTAGGTGCAGCTCCTCTAACGGACGTTAGCTGCAGTTCCTCTAACGGACGCTAGGTGCAGTTCCTCTAACGGACACTAGGTGCAGCTCCTCTAACGGACACTAGGTGCAGCTCCTCTAACGGACACTAGGTGCAGTTCCTCTAACGGACGCTAGGTGCAGTTCCTCTAACGGACGCTAGGTGCAGTTCCTCTAACGGACACTAGGTGCAGCTCCTCTAACGGACACTGTTTGTTTATGTGACGTCTGTAGAAACTGAATAAATCTGAATCTGACTTCTTTTAGTTATTCCAGTTGAGTTTCAGTGTTGATGAAGAATAAAGACTCATCATCAGGACTAGTGAGTTAAACTAAGCTGAGATCCTGTTTGTACGGTGGCTGAGAAGGATCATAACACCTGCAAACTCAGAAAACACCTTCATCGATGTTACAAATATTCACAACACGAGCAAATAGGGAAACAAACTGCAAACTAGGTGAAAACGGAAATGTTTCCAGGGGGACCGTAATCAGCGACGGACCCACATCCTGTTTCCGAAAACAAAGAAAAACAGAATTGTTTCCAAAGAGGTAAGTGTAATGTGTAATTCCAACATATTAAGTACTCAGTTATTTCCTTCTTCCTTCCTCCCTTCTTTCCTTCTTCCTTCCTCCCTTCTTTCCTTCCTCTGTCCGTCTTCCTCCCTTCCTCCTTTCCTTCTTCCTTCCTCCCTTCTTTCCTTCTTCCTTCCTCCCTTCTTTCCTTCCTTACTTCTTTCCTTCCTCTGTCCGTCTTCCTCCCTTCCTCCTTTCCTTCTTCCTTCCTCCCTTCTTTCCTTCTTCCTTCCTCCCTTCTTTCCTTCCTTACTTCCTTCCTTCCTTCCTTCCTCTGTCCGTCTTCCTCCCTTCCTCCTTTCCTTCTTCCTTCCTCCCTTCTTTCTTCCTCCCTTCTTTCCTTCCTTCCTTCCTTCC